>NC_048597.1:18175235-18407900 GCF_003668045.3 Cricetulus griseus
CAGCACTCGGGAGGCAGAGGCAGGTGGATCTCTGTGAGTTCGAGAGTACCAGGATAGGTTCCAAAGCTACACAGAGAAACCCTGTCTCGAAAAACCAAAAAAAAAAAAAAAAAAAAAAGTCTGCAATAGACATTTAAATATATGTGCATATGTAACATGTAAATGAACATTTGTATACACTTACTGTATTGTCAGGAAATATTGCAAAACTTAAAATTATTCAAAGCAAGCTAAATTGCATTATTAGTATTAAAAGAATCATTTTCTGTTTCTAGTGATGACCATCACATCTACACAGAACCTGGCTGTTAACAGTGAGGTGACTGACAAGCTTCTTGCCTCACTCTTGCCAGGCTGTCTTTCAGGATCATCAACCCCAACATCTGGTCAGCATTCTGAATGTTGGGCAATATGGAAACATTGCTTGATCCACCTATTATCTAGATGCCGAATCCATTGCTCAATGAGGCCAGAGAAAGGAGATGAGATTCAAGCTTAGTTTTTGTTTCCAAAGCCAGTAGGTTTTTTTCTTACTTTGTATCTTTCAAAATGTTGCCAAACCCACAATTCAAATGCATTAAATCAAATAAATAATATTGATATGATAGAGCTTTTTGAGGAAAAAAAACTAGTGTAAATTTTTTAAAAAGTCTGGAATAATAATAATACTTTAGAGAGACTTTGAAATGTTTGAGGGAAAACTACCAGTCTCCAGCTGCAAATAAAAAGCATCATGTTCGGCTGGGCCTTGGTGGCTCACGACTTTAATTCCAGCACTCAGGAGGCAGAGGCAGGCAGATCTCTGTGAATTCAAGGCCAGCTTGGTCTCCAGAGTGAGTGCCGGGATAGGCTCCAAAGCTACACAGAGAAACCCTGTCCCGAAAAAAACAAACAAACAAACAAACAAACAAACAAAAAAAGCATCAGGTTCAATGAAATTTTGATATCATATCAACTAAGTCCAGAATGATTTATATGTCTCAGGAAACTTATTAAGTACTGTAGAGAATCATTTTTCATGATCCACCAAAAAAAGAAAGTGGTACTATAATGATAAAATCTGGAAATACAATGAAAGCAATAATCTCCCATTTAAAAAACAACAACAAAAAACAAACAAAAAAAAATTTGCCACAGTTTTATACTGACAGTGTTTATAGTCAATTACCTATGTGAGAATTTGGAAATTGTGTCCAGCATAAGGCAATGCGCACACATGCTATGTACACTTACCAGTAAACACTCCCTTCTGTAATGCGATATCAACTCTCCATCATGCCCTCTGTAGGGACCCTTGGACAAGAGCTCTTTGTTATTCTGATAAGCACAGATGAGGAACAGCAAGGAGTCTATATAACTTAAAATAAACACATGGTATTAGTATTTCATTATTATAAAACAATCTACAATCAAAGTGCTGGGAGACCCTGCTGCTCAGAGGTTGCAGTCTACCATGGCCTGGAAGCTCTCTCTGAGCTCTGCAAAATGGATCATCCGCTCCCCCCCCCCCACTTCTCTATCTAACCTTATTTGGAGACTGTCATTAGACCCAGATGCCTGATTTATCTTTAGTATGACCCTGGACACAGTTCCCTGCAGAAGCTGGCCCCTCCGATACCATATGGTAATGAGACATGATGCTAGCAATGTTAATAGGACCTTTCTTTTGTTCCCAAAATTTTATGGATGGGTTTCATCCAAAATTTTCAATTATATTCTACTAGGCTCCAATGGACAAATCCAAACCATGGTTAAAACAAATCATGGTTAAACTCAACCCTAGTCAATTCCATGGCCACAAAACAAAACGAATAGACATGAATGCTGGAGAGAAATTAGTGGGAAGTAGCTGGAGAGGACAGGGAGAGAAATGGGAGAGGTTGGGAGTGGGAGTGGTCAATATGCATTGTGTTCCTGAGTGAAACTGTTCAACAAATGTTGATTAAGTGATTTTTAAAAGACTAAGAAGAACAAAGACATAACGTTTTTGGATAAGTATTATAAAAAAGTATAGTATAAAAAAGAAAATACACTTCATATGGCGGATATGTGATCTCACTGTATTAAATTTGCAATATTCCATAATCTAAAATTGTTCCAAACCAAAACATTCATTAAAGTGTATATTTCATGATTTGCATTGGTTGACAGTCACTGAATAGGATTAATGACAAGAACACACCTTTTCCATATTTGTCTACTGTCTTACCTTTCTCGCTGGAAATTCTCCAATCCAATTATGAGATACATAGTTGTTTCTCTGAATTTCTTATAATCTTTATGCCATTCCTGTATATAAAATATTAAAAATTACAAGAGTAAAGCTATGCTAGGAATACTTACAAAACAATGCACTGTTCTGACAGATATGCAAATGAGGGGAAATAAAGAATTCAAAATGAAAATAACAGTGCATGCTACTTTTTAGCATAATAATAAATATAAAAAAATTTAGGCATTTAGTCATGGATGAGAAATTTACAAAAATATTACTAGAAATTAAGGACTAGAGGTCAATATTTCCCCAAAGCACACTACCTCATATTCCTCCAAGTTTACTTCTTCAGGTTTGATCATTTCCAGTTTGGCTTGGGCAACTTTCATTATGTTGTGACACCTTCAAATATAAGAAATACATTTCTAAATCAAAAACAAAATCCATAAGAGTAAGAGTATGTTGCACAAAACTAAACTCCCAAACACATATAAAAAAACAAAGTCTCCACAAATGCAATCAACAGTTTGATGACCTACGTAGGGTCAATCACCTCTCACAACTGCCCAGTGAGGTCCTCCGACCTTCACATGCACAATAGCAGGCATGTCTCCCCCTCTGACCTAATCCCTCTGACACACATACAAATGCAAATAACGGTTTTTTAAGCCAGATGTGGTGATGCACACCTTTAATTCCAGCACTCAGGAGTCAGAATCAAGAATAAGTTTGAGGCCAGCCAGGTCTATACAGTGAGTTCCAAAAGGCAGCCAGGGTTATATAGTGTCTCAAAAATAAAATAAAATAAATTTTCATTAACTTGAACTTTTATACCTTGGATCTATTTTTTTATGAAATTCACATTAACTAGAAAACAAATTAACAAAGGAATTTCACAAGTCATTCTGACAACAATTAGTTGTGGATGAACAAAATTAACTTTTAAATCTAGCTTTACAGCAAAGAATTTTCAATGGATAGACATTTCTCTCCACTGATTGTCACCCTGCAGCTTCCAGTGGCAACTGGGAATGTGTTGGAGAGGCTTGGGTTTTTCTAAGCTGAGGGCACTGTTGGCTTCTTTCAGTGTAGATTAGAGCTGTTGCTACATCTGATAAATCATGAAAGCCTGACCACAACATTATCTGACCTAAAATCTGCACAGTAAAGATGTTGAAAAATCACATTTTCCTTCCACAGAAGATTTATTTCTTTATTCATAATCTGAAATTATTCAAATTGCTTGAAATTTTGGAGTAATAGCAAAGCAAATACTGAAATTAATGGGAGATGTTCTGTGCTATATTGTTTTTATACACAATGCAACTTACAATTGTGGTTAGCAAAACAGCACCAAAACCAGCCCAATAAGAAACGTGTGAGTGTGAGTTAGATGTTTTATGTTTTTATATTACCTTTCATCAAAACTCAAATTTCTATCTCCAAATTGTTCGAGTAGTGTTTTCTCAATGATTTTCTTTGGAGCCTGGTTCTGGATAAAGTAGACCAGTACATGATGTAAACGGTAATCTGTTTCTGGTGGGGTATCTTCTTGAGCCAACTTAACCAGCCTTGAATATTCCAATTTAATTGCCTAGGAAATAAAACAAGAACAAATGTTTTGATGCATTATAATATAAAGTTCTTCACTATTATAACTGTATTTAAATTTTTATTTTTACCTTCAGGGGTAAGTAAGCTGGTACATTTGGGAGTCCCCATACTCCATACTCCAAAAGAATTTTCTGAATAATCAACTACATAGGGCCTTCCTTATCCCATCACCTTACAAATCCTGTGTGTGTCCACACACAGAAGTGATGAAACAGTGCATCTCGCTTATGGTGTGATTCATTTTATAAAATGCTGGCTTTGGGGTCAGAGCCTAGTCAAATTCTGTCTGAGGCATCACCACAGGGAGGCTCCATCATATTGCTTATGATTTATTAAAGCCACTGAAGATCAAAATAGCAAAAAGCCATACTAGTTTGCTGTAGAAGCTAGGTGGTCGTGGTACACACCTTTAATTCCAAGACTCTGGATTAAGAAGTAGATGGGGCTGGGAGTAGGAGGCGCACGCGTTTAATCCCAGCACTTGGGAGGCAGAGGCAGAGAGATCTCTGTGAGTTCGAGGCCAGCCTGGTCTCCAAAGAGAGTGCCAGGATAGGCTCCAAAGCTACACAGAGAAACCCTGTCTCAAAAAACCAAAAAAAAAAAAAAAAAAGAAGTAGCTGGATCTCGGTTAGTTCAAGGCCACACTGACACTGACTACACAAAATTGATCCAGTCCTAAAGAGAAAGCTCACACAAGGTGATATCTCAGCACCTGGGATCACAAACCTTTAATCCCAGCACTAGGGAGGTGGAGACAGGAGTGATATGGCTGGGCAGAGAAAGGAATATAAGGAGGAGGAGACAGGATCTGAGAGCCTTTTGTATCTTAGGATTCATGGGGACAGAATTGCTGTTTCAGCTGGGTAGAGAGAGGTAAGATCTACTGGCTTGGCTGCTTTGCTTCTCTGATCTACAGTGGCTTTAATAAATCATAAACAATATAACACCACATTCTCTACTGTGGTGCATTTGTTGCACGAGATTATATACCCAAAGAGACTTTGACAGCCCAGGAATACCTAGGCTCTTGAAGGCAGTTACACTACTACAACTACTTTGCTTGCAGGCACAGCAAGGCCCTGGGTTGCAGTCATCTCAAAATGAAGGCATTTTTGCTACAACAGTATTTGAATTTTATGACTATAATAATGATGATTACACATGCTGCAGTATCACATGTTCCTTTATAACCATAAAATACTTCAAAATTGAGAATAACAGAAAATATTAATACATCTTTCAGCATACAAGCACAATCTAGATGACATGTAACTATAAATATGTAAATTAACATGTCAAATACTGCTGTATTGATCACATGAAGTCCACATAACTAAAGATAACACTTTCAAAATATTCATTTTTATATATAAATTCTGACTGCTAATCATAAAATACTTTGGGCTGTATGCAACACATATTGCAAAAAATTCATTCAATTAAAAAAAGGTTTATTAGGTTTTTTTCCTGTCACTTTCTTTTCATGCATAACTTCATCAAGTAATTCTATGCTGCGACATTTCAGAGAAAAAAAGCAACTGAAAACATTTATTGAAATACTTTATGCCACATAACATTTAAAAGGTGAAGTAGTCCTTTCTACATAACAAAGCATTAAAAATAAAACAAGATATTAATTTCTATAGTGATATAAATTATTCCAAAATACTTTTCCTCAGGGAGAAGATGACCTTTCTCCCCAGATATACATGTCAAATTTTATTGGTCTGCTTAAAAATCACCTTAATAATCAAATATATTTTGGCATATAAGATAGTGTCACTGTGTGTTTAAATAGCACCTATATACTTTGCACAAAGATCTCTAAAAAAATCTATTTTCCCAATTTTGAGTGAGAAGAGGCATGTGAAATTTTAACAATCAATATATGTCAAACTTAAGAAAAATGTAAACATTATACAGCCTTGTGTTTTATATGCTGATCTCCTAAGTTTGCTCAGTGTGAGTCTCCATATTTTCCAAGGTAGATCCAGTCATGATGCTTTCCACCCACACTTTCTCAGCTAGTGATAGAAATGGACAGACATTCTGTGCTGTTCATCCAGCAGAGTTCTACACAACTGCCACTGGAGTAAAGTGAACATCATACACTGTCTCAAACTACTTCTGTGTTATGTTCCTAATTATATTTTTCATTATCTTTGGCTGATCTAATGGGAATTATTTTAAGGTAATTATTTTAGTTACTACAAAAACATCACATACTTACAATATGAAGTATGGTATGGCCATTAAATAATATAACCTGGTTTTCATTTTAGATTTTGCACTAGACTTTAACATAGTATCACCCATGACTACATTTCAG
Source organism: Cricetulus griseus (assembly GCF_003668045.3). Lineage (NCBI taxonomy): Eukaryota > Metazoa > Chordata > Mammalia > Rodentia > Cricetidae > Cricetulus > Cricetulus griseus. Next base: position 18,181,394 of record NC_048597.1, read on the forward strand.
TATCAGTCATAAGATAAAACCTTTGACTGGGAACTTGGTAAGGTACCAGTCAACAAATAAGCCTCTTACTATTATTCCAACACTGACACTATACAATAAAGTCTATAGTCACCATGATAAAAATGGATATGAAATAAGCAGCTATAATGGAAGTGATAAGATACTGACTTAAGAGAGCATATTGAAAATTTACTTAAAAGCATAGGATTTCGATACTATAAATACATATGAATATGTTATGTTCATTATAACCTGCAAGTACCATTTTGTAATAAAACAGTTCTGCATCTAAGAACAATGTAAAAAGTAAGGTAAATTAATATCAATCACAATTTTGAAACCTAATTTAAAAGTGATATCAAAGGATGACAGAAAGTACTATCTGGTTCCTTTTTTTTTTTTTTTGAGACAGTCTTTCTCTGTGTGGCTTTGGAGCCTATCCTGGCACTCGCTCTGGAGACCAGGCTGGTCTTGAACTCACAGAGATCCGCCTGCCTCTGCCTCCCAAGTGTTGGGGGAATAAAGGCGTGCGCCACCACTGCCCGGCATCTGGTTCCTTTTTAAAATAATTTAATTATCAAAACATAATTTCCAATTTCATCCTAAATTAACACAAGTATCATCCAAGTTCTCCAAGGGTTCAAGGAATGAGTAACAATCAATTCTAAAACTCATAAAAACTTAAAAAGTTTCATCAAATATTTTATTTATAAAAGACCCTCAAAATTTGCAAGTATTTTTCCATAAAATGTCAAATATACCAATGGTGCATGAGGTGATAGGTTCATTGCTTTACATACGCCAATAGAAAACAGAGACACAAACAGTTTGAGCTTACATGGAGAATTATCAGATGAAAAAATGGCCTTTTTAAGTCAATATAAAATAAAAGATGGTTAGACAAAGTTTGTTTGGGAGATTTAGATCTTTTCCTATTTGAAGAAAATTAAAATCCTATAATCTGAATTATGGTTGAAAACATGAAAGGAGAATTAATGATTTGTGTAATCTCAGAAACAGTCATACAGACTTAGATATATGAAAAAAAACATTTATTAAAATTCATGTCCAAAGTGAGTATAAAACACAAATTATAAGCAAAATATAAATGGCAAATTATTGAATACATTATATTATCTCACTTAACATGAAGAAATAAAAATTCCCACAATAGAAAAAAATGAATAAAGTCACCAGGCATGATATTACACACCTTTAATCCCAGTACTAGGGAAGCAGAAGAAGGAGGATCTCTGTGAGTTGAAGGCCAGCCTGGTCTACAGAGCTAATAATGGTAACTATGGCTTTTAAAGACAGAAATCCTTCCTGGAAAAATAAATAAATAAATAAATAAACATTTTAATCAGGGATTAAACTTTGTAATGCTTTATTGTCAGACAATTGTCATTAAAACTAAAAACCAATATATGTGAAGTATGACAGTTGCTTATCAGCACTCCAAATTTGCAAGCATTTTGACTTCAAAATTCTATTCTCCTATCTTTGTGCAAGTATTCAATGACAGAATGATGCTTATAACTAAAAGCCACCTGAATATCCAGCAACAAAATGCCAGTCACAGACTTAAATTAAATTTAATTAAACTTTTTGTAACAGATACTATCTAACCTGAGTTATGCCCACAGAACCCATGTGAAGACAGGAGAGAACAAACTCCATAAAGTTGTCTTGTAAACTCCACATGTGTGCCAGGATATGTGTGTGTGTGTGTGTGTGTGTGTGTGTGTGTGTGTGTGTGTGTGTGCATGCGCATGTGCCCACATGTTAGTAATAATAATAAATAACATAAAACTAGGTCTGATGATAATGCATAAATAAGCCATAGTTTGGAGTACTTAATCAGGCCCAGAGTGAAAATTTTTCTCTCAAAATCAAAAATTTCTATAAATTCAACTTAAATGTTTTTCGGGTAATGTTCAAGACACAGAGAAAAACACCTTTCTCCTCAAGTTATAAATTAGGCACTGGAAAGAATAAACCATTCTCTATATAATTCACAGAATAGAGAAAGGCAGAGCAGCCATCGTATGCCAATACTCGGCTTCCATCCTGGTAGGCTCCAGCTATCCTTATGAGTGAGGTTTGGACAAAGAGCCCGTGAGCAGTACTAGGGTGTAGTGGACCGGAGGACTTAGGGAATGAGCCACCAGCAAAGGATGTCTACATGCTAATAAAGGCCCAAGACTCACATGTTAACAGCCACTAGTGTGCCTTCAAACTGCCATGTAGCACATCTTGGAAATTCTTACTAATCCTGGATTGAGCAAAGCTTGTCAAGTATAGCATTTATATGGGAACCTATATTTGTTATCACTAAGAGGTGCAAAATATCTAACAATCTATCTAACCAATCCCTATCTCACAAACTCGCTTCTCATTTGCTTCATACCTTCCTTTTTTCATTGTATATCAAATCCCGAAACTTAATACTAACTTAATACTAACTCTTTTTAAACAGCACTAAGGAGGAGAAAGGGGAAACATACACACACACACACACACACACACACACACACACACACACACACACACACACACAGGAAGTCTTTAGGTAAATCTTTAAAAAAGTAACACACAACATATAATGTTCTCACCTTTCAAATAAAATAAATAAATGAGGAAAACTTTGGAGAGCTCACATACTTAAATGGGAAAGCAAGTGATAGCGAAAAGGAAATCAACTTAACGACCTCCTGCTTCTTCAGCTGACCAAAATATTAAAAATTCAGAGAAGAGAAAAACCAGTGAACAACAAGAAGCAAAAGGTAATAAATGGAAAGATAATTTTCAGACACCATCAAAGAACTGGTTTAGTATCAAATAGAAAAATTAAAGGAAACATATTCTAATGCTTACCAACCCATGGTCTGAACTCTAAGGAAGAAATAAACTATTACCAGAAGCAATTACACAGTCCCGTTTACTGACTTTCAATATCCTTAGTCTTTTAATTAAATTACTAACAACAAATAAGACAAACTATTGTAGCAACTCAGGTAAAAATGTTCTGGTTTTCTTGAATTATCTGTATTATAAAGAAAAGGAATCTTTGAATCTTACACACAAGCAGCTCCCAAAACACCAGGCTGTTGTGATTTAGATAGTAAAACAGAAATTTGTCCAAGCAAACAAGATGCGGTAAAACATTACATTTCTTTCAAACATGAAGATGTGAAGAGTACCTTGAAGAACCCTGCTTCAGGACCACACCTGTCATACACACTTCTGGATTTACCTATCGCCATGATAATACCTTGCATACTGGGTGTCATCATGATCTGCCACAGAGATTGAAAGTAAGAGTTTCTCAATGGTTAACAGTAAAATAACAAACACCTAACAAAAAGTGAAAGGAATTATTTACATGCAACGTAAAAGCCCTTTGTTCACTACTGTTTGCAAATCAAGTGACGCCTTTATAAAAGAGCAAATGTTGTCTGATGTACAAGTGAAAGCATCATTCAGTCATTTGTACAGTGGCACAGCTGGCTTACAGGCTGCCTTTGTACAAACTGCACAAAGGCATCTTCTTGAAAGTAAAGACTTGTAAACAGGCACCCCCTTCTGGACAAATTAGAAATTAATGCTTCTCCAAGAGAACTGTTTTGGAAAAAGCAACAACCCTTAGTAAATAAATGAATAGACAGTACATTTGCTCAAGGACTGGTGAACCTCTGAAGAAGTCCATTTGAATCCCTCTCCTGCTCCTGGGCTAGGAACCTCTGCACAACTGTACAACCTGCATGTCTGTAAGCAACAGCTTTCTGCCCGAATAGCTTCTCTTAAGTCTCAAGGCACATGCACTGTTAAGCAAGGATGCCAACAGAGTCCATGGAAACCCACAACTCTGTAAGGAACAGAAGCTTGCCCACCAAAGGCAGCTTTAAGTGAGCAATCACAATTCTTTCACAAATGCCCAAAGTAGCTGACACTGAAAACAACAATTAGGTGCTCCATCGTAAGCTAGCACTTCTATTAAAATGTATCAGTTTGGATGATTTTCAAGAGCAAACATGGAACAATGTAATATAGTACTATTAATACTACATAAATTATTTAAATACTGTTGTTTTAAAGAAAATGGCTCAATCTTGGCTGTTTGCACTTAAAATAACTGAATGTGCCAGGCTTTGTTGACTTCCCATGGGAAGCCTTACCCTTTTTGAGGAGTGGGTGGGGATGGGTTGGATGAAAGGTGGGGTGGGAGGGAGGGGGGAACTGTGGTTGGTATGTAAAATGAAAAATAAAATTAAAAATAGTTTTAACTTCAAAAAATAAAACATCTCTGAAGTGAAGTACTATGAAGCTATCTTAGAGGCTATTAGAGGCTATTAGAGGCAATTTAGAGGCTATGGTCATTACCTCCTTTTCACCAAAACTCAGATTTTGACTCTGGATTATACATAGAGGGTTGAAAAGTGCCCACCACTCATTGCCTGCTTTTGCAGCTCCTCTAATCCTTCTGCCAGTTCCTGGCTCTTAAATCTAGTCCTTCAATACACATACCTTCTCATATTGGCACAGTGGTACCAATGCTTTGTAAGGTTTGTAAGTTTGATGATTAATTCTTACATAATTATAATTAAAACTCAGGAATACATTTTGGAGGAAAAAAATGATACTTAGAAAAAAATACTTAACACACATTCAAGTCTCATCCACTGATACAAATGCTAAAAAGTTGTGATATCTAAAAAAAAATCTCTGTGCCCCTGTATCACCCTCACCTCCCCTATTCTCCACTGTCACTATTCAGAGACTTCTTATCTGGCCCTCTCTCAAACACAGAAAAGAACCATTTTAAGAGTTTCAAGGAAAAACAAATACTGACAAGGAATGACAATAATCTGATAAGCTAAAACATCTCAACTTCAACTGAATTAAGGAAAATTTTATCATGAGAAACACAACTGCCTGAAGTTTGTCGGGACAACTAAGTAGATGAAATCACCAGAAAGGAAGTGGGAAGATGGAGGTGCCCGTGGAAGACAGGATGGCGAGGCACTCAGCGGCGCCCACCAGTCACCATATTTGCTGTTACAGACTGAGTCTAGAGCAGCAGAAATATCAGTTATCCATCTTGTAATCATGCCGTGGGGCTTTCTGTTGTGGTGGTAGGCAATGATGGGCAAAGGAGAAATTATACAAGTATAACAAGTTAGGAAACTAGCAATTATTTTGAAATGTGAAATGTTTATTTTACAATTAAGTGACTCTTACTGCAATTTGTCAGCCTGAGAGTAAATTGAACTCATTTCTGTACAACACAGTTTCAAAAACATAAAATCATCCCTTCCATCTACTCTCTAAGCTCACCTCTTCACCTTATATTTAATCTCCAAGTTTCTGTTAGTAAGTGGCAAGGCTTCAGAGCATAGGAGGCACAACTGTATGTTATTCAGCACGAGACACACGGTAAGTATGTGGGTGCAGACATGCCCAAGGTGATGCCTAAGGTGTTTGTCCATATCAGCACAGAGGGAGTGCAAACGGTGCCGTGCCGCACACTGCAATAAAGGTACCTCGTCGTCATACCCTCCCTCCTTTGACTCAATCATAAATTTCCCTACATGAGGGATCTCCACCTCTACAACTTGCTGGTTAGAAGGTGGTTGGCTTGTGGTATTTTCAGGGTTCTGCAGAAGAAAATCATTGGTAAGCAGATTAGAAAAGACAGCAATGGAAGCATTTGCTTTACATGAGCAGACTCATAATCTCTTTTAAAATATCTGTATTTACTAAGCATAAAATCAAATGACTTAAAGATAAACATTAAAGGCAAATTCATTAATCAAACTATAATATAAAACTATAGCCTTTCTCTTTGCACTCCAAATGCTTACGGCAGCTTTTCACAAAGTATTTTAGACTTAAATTATTTAAAAATAAGGAAGACCAGAGTTGTATTTAACAACAGTATTTAAAGCAGACAAACAGCTCTCATTGCTTCCGAATGACCTTCTTGCTGTTTCTATGAAAATAAGATTTATGACCTACTCTAAACCCAGCAGTTTGCAACGGTGAAGCTTTCACAGGGTCCTGTTTAACCACAGGTTATAATTTACACATTCTATTTCCCAGTCACCAGATAATCAAAAGCTCTCAAAGTACTTAGGCAGCTGGCTTCAGTCATTGCCATCTGTACCAGAACTTTCTTTTGCAAAAATAAACACTGGTTCTAATACGAAATATGAATAATGAAACCAATGTTTTATTTCTATTTGAAAAATAGGTGAATTTTAATGTTTTAGATATTTTCCACCATTACTCAAATATACTTCAACAATGAAAACACAAGTAATGGCTAAGAACAGTATTTCCTTTCTTTAAAAGAAATGTTTCATTTAAAATTGTTACTTTTATAACACATTTAGGGTGCTCTACTTATCTGAATTTTCATCATCTTGAAAAGAAATATCCACCCAGCACTGTTGCTTGGATCATGAGCTAACATTTAAGTATCTAGAATTTAACAGCTGTTATAAACAACAGGTATTGCCCAAATCATTACATTATTTTGTTAAATTACTTTGGATAATTTATATTGTAATAAGTCTAAACCAATCTTACTATCACAAATTTTATGGAGATGTATTTGTTGTAATTAAGAATTGTTAATATTTCTGGTATTTGAAAGATTATGCAAGATCTCCATTCAAAACAGTGAGATGTAAGCCAGAAAGTTATGAATTTCTTATGAGCAAATCAATCTAAAATCATTTGAAAAAACAGATGGGTGCTGAAGAGATGGCTCAGCAGAAAAGAGCACACACTGCTCTTGCAGAGACGCTGAGTACAACTCCCAAACCCATGTCTGGCATCTCACATTCACCTCTCACTCCATCTCAGAGGGATCCACTGTCCTTTTCTGGATTCCGAGGGTACTGCATGTGGTACACAAACCCACGTGCAGAGGCTCACATAGAATTAAAAGTGAAATGAACCATATATATATATATCAAGAAATATATATCAAGAAATATATCAAGAAAATATATCAAGAAATATATCAAGAATATATCAAATATATCAAGAAAATACCTATAAGGTCCCTGTTAAACAACTACCTGGGTGGGGAGATTTGAGTTAACAAAAACAAGCCCCTTTTGTTACTGTTACGTTTCAAAAGCATAATGTTGATACTGATAAATGCTGGAAGGATAGAGGTTTTAACTATACAAAACAACTCACAGAAAGTAGTTGAGGGTGCACTAAAGTAAAATAAATGCTTGTTTTTTACTTTCTATTACTTCAAACTCATAGTGAACAAATTAACAAAAAGTAAACAAAGGCTACAAAATTAGGAAGGTCCACGGTTACCATGACAGAATTAATTAAAAGACGTGAAACTCACTGCCTGTATGATTTTGTAAAAATGTTTTCATAGAAAGGAGTGATAAAGTATTAGAGCTATAGATTTCACTTCTGACTAGAAATATAAGCCAGTGCAAACTATTTAAGTTTCAGTTTTCTTTCTTTCAGTAAAACTAAAGTGACTGTGGAGTAAAAGCATATGTCTTGCTTTGTTTTGAGAGCAGGTATCACTTTTGGGCATTTATATGATATCCTCTTTAATACAATAGTTAAATACAGGTAATCTATTCCAAAAAAACATGTAAAGTATGTAGAAACTTTTTATTATAATGGCCTGTTTATAATAATATAAAAGTAGAAACAAATGTACAAAGGAATTGGGTAAGTACACAAAATTTCAATTATTGAGTGGAAAAATATTCACCAAGTTTTTTACTGAGTATATAGCATGAGAAAATATTTATCTTGTAAGTTTAGTTGAATAAAAGAAGAGAGGTGGCCAGGCGTTGGGGATGCACGCCTTTAACCCCAGCACTCAGGAGGCAGAGGCAGGAGGATCTCTGTGAGTTCGAGGCCAGCCTGGTCTCCAGAGCGAGTGCCAGGATAGGCTCCAAAGCTACACAGAGAAACCCTGTCTTGGAAAAAAGAGAGAGAGAGAGAGAGAGAGAGAGAGAGAGAGGCAAGACATAAAACTTCATGCTGCAACCATACTAAAAACCTTAAAACTGTAGGAACTAAAACTAAAAACCTAAAAACAATAGGAAAAAAAGAAAAGGCCAAGTTATCAGTGATGACCACCAGCCAATGACTGAAACCAGGCACAATGATTCCCTCACATCATCTGCTTGCAACACATATCCCAAAGTGTTCAGTTGGAAATCGAAGCAATTCTCCAGAAAAGAAAGTTGCCTAGACATTTGGAGATTGTCGGTTGCTTCTGCAATTATGTTTTACTGGGAGTCATGCCTACTCTACAGCTGGAACTTAAGGAACTATTTGTGAGACACCTAGAGCTGAGGAGAAGGAATTAGCACCCTGATGCCTGCTATCAAAATGAAACAAAACACAAAGTCCCATGATAACTCCACAATCACTTCAAATTTGTAAAAAGAAAAAAAAAAAAAACCTGAAGCACAAGTAAAAAGTTTCTAAGATCCTATGTCTAGTGAGAAGTGAATGAAATTCATACATAAAAGTCACAGAAACATCTATCTAAAGTCTGAACTTTCTCATTTCAGTTTCTAATATGCTAAGTAGAAATGCAAAAATATACTAAGAAATGGTTTCCAGACTCCTAAGCAATGATCCTTAGACCAAGAGACAAAAGTCACTCAGATAGCCAAAGTTTACAACTTCTTCAACAAGTTCAGATTTCACAGACACCGAAATCAATGGAGGCGCTATAACCCAAGACAACAAATGTGGAAAACAAGTAGCTTTTCCATTATACTCTCTTCCTTTTTTAGGTAGTTAAGAGACAGTACATTGCTAATTTATAAGATGATACCCACACCAAGATATCTAAGTAATGAAAATTCATGTGATGATATGTGTGAATCAAAATATTTACAATTAACTGAACTAAAATTAAACAGTTCTGCATTACACTAAATTATGGTTTTGATTTGGTTTTGTTTTCTAGACAAGTTGAAAGCAGGATATACCTTAGGTTTTAATAATTTAAGGCACCAATTTGTAAAGACCCCAAGTAAAATTTTATAACAATAAAAATATTCTCCTCATACCTAGTATCTGCCCTTATTCCCCAGGTTGTTCCCATGGCCCCCAAGAGCAGAGCTTTCAGACTCATGAAGCAAAATATTTTCCAAGAAAAGTTTTAGAGTTACCAAAATTCTTAAATTCACTTACAGATTCTAAGACATTTACAGAACTGATAATCATAAAATAAAAAATATTTTTAAATTAATTTTCACATCTAGAAGGCTGTACCATATTTTCAAGCTGGAAGTGAAAATAAGATAATTTCTGGTTATCATTTATTCCATTACAACATTGCTAGTAGAATGTCTTACTTACTGGAAACTTTGTTGAATGGCAGTTGTAAGCTAACAGGCTGACAGTCATGTAAAGTTCTAAAGTACCTATTTGCTTTAGTTTCCTGCAAAGACAATCTTCAGGTCCTAAAGGAGCTTCCATAAAGCCTGCATGGGGGCTGATTACATTCACTACTAAAACTGGGGTAGGCTGACTATGGGCATGGTGGTTTTGCAGTACAAAGTTGACATATGTTTTCCAAACCCACAATGACAACGTAACCCCATATTTCTGTGCTCATTTTGCACCCATAAAACAAATTGTTAACTTGACTACTGTAAGACGATAGTAACAATTTCTAACCAGGATACTCACAAACTGCACATTATATTTATTTTCTAATAATCCTATCACTTCTTGTGAAGCACTTTCAATGGAACAAAGACAATTGTCTTAAAAATCCTAATTACTACAGAATTGATTGGCAGATCACAGACAGGGAAAGAGGGAAACATGAAAACTGCTATTGAATTTTATACTTCTCTTTAAATTCCAAGTCAAATGGACAATTTAATCTATGATCACTGAGTCTTCTTATTCCTCTGACAGAAAAATAGAAACTGGAGAGAGAATTTTATTTAAAATCATAAGCTGAGGAAATGACAGCCCACACTCCCAGATCAGGCATGGCAGAGCCACAGCACCCCCTGCCTCCCAGACAGGGAGATTTCCATTGCATTGTGGGAATGCTGTGTTCCAAGAGCCACAAGGAAAGTTCTTACCGACTGCAAAACTGTTTCGGGCCCTTTGTCTTCATGTTCATGGGATGCTTTGGCAATCACTCGGATAGTTTCTTCTTTCCAGTGCTTTGAGAAGTCGCTTCTTGATGGCTGCTCTAGATAGTCTGATCCTCCTGCTTGTGCTTCAGGAGAAAAGAATCAGCTGTGTATCTCATATAGACCACAAGACACTAGATGAATACGATGAGCGTATTTCTAACTCAGAAATTAGACATCAACCAAGTTAAGTTGTGTGCTGTCAACTGTGACCTTCAATAAATTGCAAGAACTTACCAACAAAAAGGAACCATAAAGGAAAAGAAGAAAACCAAGAGTACTCAATTACTAAAAAATATATGCCCACTGTATCTTATGAAAGCACATTTTTTTCTACATGAAAAGTAGCAGTCTCTTTTTGAAAAACCATCCAGTGTTTTGTCAAAAGGAGAATTGGCTTGCCATTGCAATTTCAGTATGTGTTTCTCCAAGGAGTACAAGTTTACTTTTTCCCCATCTGTCTGACAAATCCTGACCCTAAGTGAACCCTACCATCTCCTTTTTGGTCTTGCCCCTTGTAAACTGAGTACTCTCAGAAGAGAAAGAAATGACAAGCTGCCACACTGGTGCCAATGTGAGTTTGTGACCTCAAATACCATTCAGGAAAAGGATCCAAGGTACTTCCAGCTCTACCTAACTTAGGAGCTCCAGATCATAGAGCCAACAGTACTCTGGATATCTAATGACCTACATAGTTTTACATCACTGGGCTTCAGCCTTTTCTTCCAATGTCACTTTGTGTCCTCTGCTCAAAAAAGCCCACACACTACCACTTCTGCTTACACTAAGAGAAGTTCGCCTTCCACCCATCAGCTCCACATATTCTTCCCTTGGCCTGTATGTTCTCCCACTTTCTGCAAACTAGCTTACTTGCTGAAGTATCAGTTGTAGAGCATAGTTCCAAGGCCTAGCATTATTTAGATTTTTGCTTTGAACAAGTCTGTGCTGTGGAGGGATATCTTGTATCACCTCTGTCCCCTCTTAAAATATGACAATGGAGAGTCTCCATCATAAAGGCAAATGGCTCCTTTTCAAAGTGAAAAATCACTAACACAAGAGAACCCCTGCTCCACTATAACTTAGAACTTACCATTTTAAGACGTCTTTACCACAATTACAGTTAATTACTACTTTAGTAAGGCTCATATCAATTGACACACTATAAATCTGATGAGCAGTCATGCTATTTCCCCTTTGCACTGCTAATTCTTCAAGGCCCAGAACAAATAGGAACATAACTTAACAGAACAACAGAAATAGCACTTAAGTAAAAGAATGAACATGAAGAATGACAAGGTACATTCTCTGCACTGCTTGGAGTTAGAATCATTCATTGCTCAAATATCCCATGAAACAAAACAGAGCTACAGTAACATTTTATAATCCAAACATTTATCACTCAACAAGTAGTACTATGTTTTCAATACAAAAACATGGGCATTGGTTTCAACAACAAACCTTAAACACCTGTGTGTCTGGTGCAAGGCTGGACACTAGGTTTCTAGTAGTGGTAACAGACAGCAATGTCTTCTCTTTAAATTAATTATGCACAAAGTCACTAATTAAAAATTGAACAGTAGTAACTGTCAAAAGGTTGGTTTGATGAGAATGCTCCTTAGATTCCAGTATTTGAATGCCTGGTCCCCAGGTGGTGGAACTGCTTGGAAAGGGTTTGGAGGCATCATCTCTTGTAGGAGATGTGTCACTGGAGACAGGCTTTGAGGTTTCAAAAGCACACACCATTTCCAGGGGATCTCTCTCCACCTCATGCTTTTGGAACAGTTACAATCTCTGAGCTACTGCTCTTCCTCCACGTCAGCCTGCCATGACAGTCATGGACTCCAATCCACTGGAACCCTGAGCCCCAAATTAAATGTTTTCTTATAGGTTGCCTTGGTTGTGGCATTTTGTTACAATAGTAGAAATACAACTAAATATAACAATATGTTGACAATAAAGTCTGGAAGTAAAATGAGGGTGTTGTTATAAGCAATTTAGTTTGTGGGATGCAGGACAAGGTAACTTTCAAAACCTAAAGTTTATTGAGTTTTTTCCCACCAAAGACCCCCAAGTAATGAGGGGGGGGTAGAGATTGTACTGCATAATAGTCAAGGTATCAAGGGAGGGCGCTGGTGGGCAAAGTGTTAGCAGTCTTGAGTCCTGTAAATGTTTTGAGGTGAACAAGAGGTAGGAAAAGCTTTAATACAAGAGCAACAAGACATGTTTACCACATTAAAAGATGACCTGGAATGAAGAAGTCTTCCAATTCTAGCTTAGCATACAGAATGAAGTCTTTCAGTTCTAGCTCCAGCACACACAGAAAATTGTGCTAGTTACATTTGGAATAATGGATTACAGAAGGAAGTAGAATTGAGGTCAGTGAAGCTACTACAAGTTACCTGAGCAATATTAAATGGGATGGTTACACTTTGGATATCAGACAGCAATAAAGGCAGGCAGAAGAGATGAGATGTAAATGTGTATTTTGGAAGCCATGGTAGAGGTCAGAACTTAAACACAAAGGTAATCCTAAGCTTTTGACTTGGGTTATTGTGAAAAGAGGGGTGATTTTTACTATAAGGAAAACTAGAAGTGAGACTGCTTAAAGCAAGGAAGGGGGGAAGTTAAGAGACGTTAATTGCTTATGTACATAACTACTTCCTGATTGATGCTGATATGTTCAATGTCCCTACTGAAGACAGGGAAGAGACAATCCTAGGCTACTTCCAACTAGACAGAGCATCTCTTTCTGGATGGTCTCCTGCAGGCATCTTAAGCTTTATACTTAGGACTTAGAAATTTGCTGACAAAGTGTTTCTTGTGTTTGCCACAGTTTCTTTTCACCATATAGCAAGAATAATGGCTAATAGAATAGTGAGCTTACACAGTAAGGAAAAAGAAAATAATCTGGTCAGACACTGATCGAATTAGCAGTCCAAGAGTTTATGGATATTAAGCAACTAAGAGTAAGAATAATTTTATTTGATGAACACAGTCAAATCTATTATAGTTCATGGGATAAAAGTTTTCTTCTTTATAGAAATGTGATTCTAAAACACTTATGGGTAATATTAAGTGATTTTGACTGAGTATCATCCAAGACCACTTTCTCTGGCTAGACTAAAAACCTGATATACATGCTTATATATTTCATCTATTTTAATTTCTTAAGAAGTCAAGGTAAATCTGCAGTCTATTATAATATAATATTAAATGTAATGATATTCAAAACCTTTTATAAATGGACTGTGAGCCCTATATACACACTTGGGACAGTACTATTAGTAACGACATTTTAGAAGACATGCCAACTGATGTGTGTCTTGAAACTTGTAGGCAGGACTATTTTGGAAATGAAATGAGTCCAGGAAGAAGAAATAGCTTTCAGAAAACATTGTTAAGGACCAATAAAAGACTCATAAAAATCTTGATATAAATCACATTAATAAGCAGGTTAAAATGAAGTACAACCTAAGAAGGGTTATAAAAAACTTTGTAGTGAAAACAGATGGAGTGATAGTGGAAGGATTCATAAAAACTTTGGGGTATTCAAAAGATCTTGAAAAGTAGACAGTCATAAATATTATCAGTAATGTCACCATTTTAGGAATGTTCCCTGCATGTGAGAGTATGAGGAACAGGGCTAAGGTGAAAGAAAGGACTAGCTAACCGGTCCTAGAAAAGTAATTGAAAAATCAGTGGATGCTCAAGGAAAAAAAAGAGGTATTTATTACCTTGACTTCCTATAAGTCATAGTCACCGAATGCATACTGACAGAGATAAAGAGAATTACTACAGAGAGACGCATCTTCTCCGCTACAAGAATGTATTCAATCACTCCCTAAACACAGCAGTGAGAGAGCAGTTAGGCTGGCTGTGGGTAAACAACTGTGGAACTCTTATTTCTGAGTCTGTAAGTTCAATTGTGTAATGTTAATAATAAAGGCTTTGAAACCTGAGTTCAACTTCAAACTAATCCACAACAGAAAGCCATATCTTCCTGGCACACTTTAAAATGTATTTCTCTATGAGACATTGCTTTCTTTTATTTTAAGAGTTGGCAGTCCAAGGTATGCTGTACATTCTTAAGTGGATGGAGCTCAATGCCCACAAACTATGGACAACATTAACTGGAGACAGTGGGTTAAGAAAAAAATGAAGAGTTGGGAAATGGGCTGGATAAGATTTAAATACATTATATTCATATCTGACATCTAAGAGTAATTTTTAAAAATTACCATGGTCTTTCACTAAGAATGAAAATTATAGAAATTCCCAAGGGAAAAAAATAAATTCAGAAAGCATTCAAAGAACACACATATATTACATAGTGTTCATTAAACTAATGATGGAGATGCTTGTTACTGTACAGAGAGGCTGCTTCTTAAAATCTTAGTACAATCATACCAAAAGATGCGTGTGAACTGAACATTCATACAAACTTTACATTTTGTTACTTTGGTGCCCCTCAAAAATCTATCTGCATTTTTGTCAAGTTTACTTTACAAATTAAAAAGTAACATAAAAATATATATTCAATAATTCACACCCAATTTTTAAAATCTCAAAACACACAAAAATTTTTGGCCGGAGGTACTGATCACAAAAACAGGGCAAATGACAATGTACAAGGTAAGGGGAGGCTGGAAGATTAGTAGAGAATGTGTATTAGTTTGACTTTGAAATAAAATGCTAGCCTTAAATTTAGATTCTCATTTTTAAGACAAAAAAAAAAAAAAAAAGACACAGAGAACGTCTAAAACTTTACGTTTGGCATCACAAAATGTAGGCTAATCACAAATGAAGTTGGGGGTCAATAAATGAATGGACAATCACTGTGTCTGAATGCCTCTGGGTCAATTATGCAGCCCCTCCACCTTACTACTGTGAATGCACTCCACAGATGTCAATGGAAAAAGACACATACACCTTGGCCAAGTTCTAGGACTGGTTAGAATCATGAATACAGAAGAGACCAAAGATGAAAATAATTTATAAAAGGAATAGAATTGATTAAGAAACTGAAAGGAACTGATTGGGGCCAAGAACTCTCTTGGTAGCTACTGAAGCAACACCATTGTAAATTCAGAGCTTCTCTGTTCTACAAGGAAGCCACTTGATGCATTGGGAGAAGAAAACACAGCCCTGCACAGTGGCAAAGCTCACTTGCTTCTAATGGTGGGTTCAGACAGACCCTGCAATACTTACACTTACATACCAGAATGATTGCCTTTTTGTTTTGTTGGTATGCTCTTTTTTTTTTTTTTTTTGGTGTTTCAAGACAGGGTTTCTCTGTGTAGCTTTGGAGCCTCTCCTGGCCTGGCACTCTCTCGGTAGACAAGGCTGGCCTCAAATTCACAGACATGCATCTGCCTCTGCCTCCTGAGTGCTGGGATTAAAGGTGTGTGCCACTGACACCCAGCTGGTATGCTATCTTATTCTTGGTCTTTAGGGATTCTGAATCCTTTGCTTCTTAATATCAGTATTGATAAATTAACTGTTCAATTTATTTCAAAAGAAATTATAAATCTGTGCAGACTTGTGTATGCCTGCATCCGTCACAATGTGATAATGGGTTAGTATATATTTCCTACTGAAAAAGTAATTCTGCTTAATGTTCAAAACAATAAAGTTAAAAGGTTTTTAACACACATAATGATGCATTGAAATATCTCTATGAAAGATGAATTAAGCAAAGCAAATCCCCAAAATGATTCCTCTAACAGTAAGAAAAGAACGGGAAAATCCCGGCAAGGGGAGTGAATAGGTAAAGACATCCCCTCAGAGTGGACAGAAACAGAGATGGGAAGACAGGAGTCTCTCTGGGTTGTCTAATTTGTAGAAATTATCTAGGTTTACTTCCTGTCTTCTCACTTTCCTAACCAGTGCAGAGAAATGAAAAATTTATAGCAAAAAATGGGTGGTCCTAAAACAGGTTTGCAGTTAATCTTTATAAACAGGATAGAAAGAAGTTTTACCTTCCATTTTCCTGAAAGCTCACTGTGTTAAATTTACTATACTATTTACTTTGAATATTTTAATGGCTTTATCAGGTAAAATTTAAGAATTACATGTTTTAGTATTTATACTTTTTATGAATTTTCCAGTTTTATTGGTCCATATACAATTTTTAGCTTGGAAGATAGTTTTTATGAGAATTATTTTATGTTTTGTATAAATTGGGTATTGATCACATGGTCCTACTACTGAACTATATTACCAACCCTGTTTTGTAATGTCAATTAAAAAGAAACCGAATCAATGTTGCTATCCCAGTATTATACAATAAATATGAGTATTTTAGTATTTGCTTTCTTAATAGACCCAGTAAGTGGATTTACATCTTTCCTAATCATAACTATTCCTGCTTCCTGCCAAGAGGACAGTAGCTGGCTCAAAGCAGGCAGAGAAATCTTAGCAATTATCTTGAACAGGGTAACCTGTGCGCTGAAGTCTGCCCAGGAGGGAGGAAGCTCTGACCTGTGGGCATGGAGGGTGCTAGACCTTTAATAAATTTTATTGCTTCTTTATACTGGTCTGCAGTTAAACTTCATTTTTGATGTCTTATACATGTGCCAGTGTTAGCGGCCTATCTATCATTTATAGCTCAGAAGATAGTTTGAAAATTTAGTTTTGGCTAACATTATTTTACCTTTTTCTTCTAAATTGGGTATTGAGTGTATGGCCCTACTACTGAATACATCAGTGAGCATAACTTATGTTAAACCACAATACTAATCGATGGTATTACTTGATAATAAAATATAACAATAAAAATGAACAAACCTGTAGCTGCAGAAAATTCCGCCTCCCTCAGTTTTTGAGCTGCTAAAAGCTTTTCTTGCAATGCTCTTTGGGCAAGTTGTGCATCCCATTCTTCTAGTTCTTTCTCAAATCGTTGGTTGTCTTCCTCAACAAAATCTCTCAAATCTGGTGGTAATGTTTCTATTCCAACAAGGGCCTGCCCAGTCTCTTTATTAAACTCCTCTGCAAATCATATTTCAAAAACTACTATAAAATTAAGAGTTAAAGGAAAAATGCAAAGCTCAAAATAGAATGCATTTCAAATGGAATCCATACTACAGACTATTAGTTATTACACGTAGTCATTATAGCAAACAATATTACCCACATTTTCTTTACAAGTCCAAAAGTGCTCGGACAAACAACAGCATGGTTATTTAAAAATGACCTAAGGGATTCTTAGAAGTTTCTAGACTGTGAAGAGTAGTGAAGAGACGGGCACAGGATTAAAATGGTCTGTGACTCTAACACCGATGTATTATCATTTTTGCTGTTATAAGACAGCACCCAATCTCTGTTTATGCAGGAAATAGCCTTTTCACAGAAGTCAGAATCAATCATGGTTTTGTTAGGGTCTACACAGAACTGAAACTGTTTCTCATGTTAAGGAATTAACCACATCACAAAACCACATAAACTTATGAAGAATGTCAATGCAGCAAGATGTTCTGAAACGTTATGTAAGTAGTACTTAGACAACTTACAGTACACATGCCTGGTCAGGAGACACCGAAGGAAAATTGACCAAATCTCCTCAGAGCCTTTACTGGATGGTTTCTTTATGCAAAGCCCATATTAGAGTAACAAAAATAAAAAGACTCACAGGGACTTTGGCTCTGAGCCAACCATATTACTAGTCAAAAACACAACTGCCCAATGGAAGAAATCTGTTTGAGAATACATGAACAAATATTTTTGGAAGGTTACAAAAAAGTTTGCAAGAGGAGATGATGTGAAGTTCAAATATCAGTCAAGTACATGAAGTTCAAATTGGACAATGGTGGTAAGTGAAACTTGAAGAAATGTCAAAGGCCAGGAAACAAAAGACTCCTGTGCTGAGCTGAGGTGTGAAATGTCAGCCAAAGTGTGGACAGAGTAACTAAAGAGCTCTCACTATGGAGGAAAACATTCAGATTCACATTTACTATTTATCTGTGAGTACAATATTTCTGCATGGGTCCCATTACTGAAGTCTAGCTTGGGTTATATTACTTCCTCAATCCAGCTTCTCACATCTGCCAGTGAAAAATACATATCACAGACGCTATGCTCTGAGTGAATTCATCACACAGCCAAATAGTCACAGAAAATTTCTTATTCAAAATCCTTCACCCTGGGGCTTCATGGCTTAACAGTTAAGAGCACTTGCTATTCATGAGGACCTGGGTACAGTCCCCAATACCCACATGGTGGCTCACAATAAGAGTCTGTGACTCCAGTTCTAGTGAATCCACTCCCATCTTCTGGTGGTCACACAAGCACTGGCTCTCACAAAGTGCACTCTCATACATGCAGACAAAACACTCACACATAGTAATTAAAAAGCAATCTCTAAATAATAATAATAATAATGGTGATGACACATCATCTTACCTTGAATTAAGAATTGTGCCTTGTCATTTATATACATTAAACAGTATGCACTGGCATTTCTATAGCCACCAAAAGAGTCCCTTACTAGTTCTTCCCATGATGACTTGGTCACAGCAATATCATTGTACTTCATCCATCTGTTTTCACGATGGTCAAAAATGTATGCCCAGTAGTGCCCTGCATTAGCCTGGCCTTCGTGAACTAAAACAGCGTGGAGGCGATAAGGGACCTAACATTGAAAGAAAAACAAAGTTGAGCTTCAAGTATACAGGCAAGAAAATCTGAAAACTACCTATTTGAGTTAAAATGGGGGAGAAGGGCATATTTTCTAAATAGGATTAAAGCAGAGGGGATTAAAGTTTTTTAGGAAAACAACAGAACAAACAAAACAAGTCAAATGATCCATTATGGGGGCAATGTAGGGAAGTTAAATAAACTAAAATATATGCAAAACGTGTAATAACTGAAAGTACACTTGTGCGTGTTAGTGGGTGGCCTAATACTTATTTCTACTGAACAAGGGCATCTCAGTGAGCATTAACATGCAAGGTTTCTCCCCAGCTTCACAGTTCTGCGAGCTTAAAAAACAGAATGCATAGTCAATGCATACCCAGACTTAAGGGTTTTTATCTTTTCTTGCTGTTTGGAAATAGTTTACTATGCAGCCCTTCTTGGCCTGAAACACATGGATATCTACATGCCTCAATATCCTAGGTGCTGGTTTTGAAGATGTGTGCTATCCCTTCCTTGCCAGATCTTAAAGTTTCACTGAGCTTCAGAGTTTTCCCAAAATTATGTATCTTTAAATAGTCATATATTTTCTCCCAATGAACATAGTTTTTTTTATTAAGATGTTTAGAAAATTGTTTATAAATTTTAGTTTTTATTGGCCTTTAAAATTTTTTTCTTTAAAAGTTTCTATTTTCATTTTATATACCAATCAAAGTTCCCCCTTCCCTCCTCCTACTGCTCCCATCCAACCCCCATACACTCCTCAGAAAGGGTAAGGCCTCCCATGGGGAGTCAACAAAGTCTGGCATATATCAAGTAGAGGCAGGACCAAGCCCTTCCTGCTGTATCATGGCTGAGAAAGGTATCCCTCCACAGGGAATGGGTTCCAAACAGCCACTGTAACTTTTTTAACTAAGCTAGGTACAGCATGAAGGAAATCTGTTAAAAATTTTAGCAGAAATTTTCTCCCATTAGTTTATGTTGTAATGCCAAATATATGATTATAATAAAATCTCTCCACTTTGTATAACAAAACACACAATGGGTATTAGTATAAGATAAAGAAGATGACGGTAGGAAGGTGGGAGAATGGCTGAACAGTCAAAAGCACTTGTTGCTCTCTTGGAGGCCGGAGTTTTATTCTCAGCACACATGAGCCACAGTTCACAACTGCCTGTAACTCCAGCTCTAAACTAATCCAACAACTTTGGCCACCAAAGGCACTAACACATACATACACAGAGACACACATACACACACAATTAAAACCAAACCATTAAAAAACGATATAAAGGTAAGGTTAAGAGTGCAAGTCAGCAGTCGTGACAATGACAGCCACACAGTGTTCACTTACTTGGATCATGGATTTGTCAGAGTACATAAGTTCAATGGTTCGATGGATTCTGGATATGCTTTCCTGCAGATCTACGGATACAAGATACGACTTAATGGATGACAAATGTCACATGGCTTTCTACCGAGAGTAATAAGAACAGGACCAAGGTTTTCTTACAATCACACTAGAGAAGAAGAGAAGTTTCCTATTCTTTAAGATGTTAGTTACCATTGGAGCCTGTGTGAAATGAGATGTTTTTCAGCACAAAGACAAAGTTAAAAATACAAAAACTAGGACTTGTCTAGGAGATATACAGAGCCAAGAAAATCAATCCACATTCGAACATCCAGAAATCTTTCAAGGAATGTCAACACTCACTACCCCATACGTACAGACAGTGTTTGTGTACACCTAAGTGACTGAACACTAAAGTAACCAAGGGAAATAGAGTCTATTTACAGAACTTCCTTTACCCACTATTTCTAATTGGAGTAGAAAAGAATCCTATAAAACTCTTTAAAGACAGTGTGTCCCAGCTACATTATTTCATTATTTTAAAATCTGGATAATAAAAATAACTATCAATATCTTAAAATATCATGTAATTATAACATACTATTAATGGGTTGAAGAGAACCAATAAGAAGTCAGAAAAGATTACCAGAAAACATGAGTAACTTTAAACTCTGGGAAGACCTACTTTAGCCTGATAGAAAATCAAGAAATCATAAAGGAAAAACATAAACTTCCTACAAACAACTAAAACTTTCATAAACATTACAAAACAAAAAAAAAAGGGGGGGTGGCTACAGAGATGACTCAGTGGTTAAGAGCACTGGTTGTTCTTTCAGAAGACTTGGATTCAATTTGCTGCACCCACATGGCAGCTCACAACCATCAGTAACTTTAATCCTAGGGGGATCAGATGTCCACTTCTGGCCTCCAGAGGCACTGCACACAAGTGATGCATCAAAATTCATGGAAGTAGAATACCTACACACAAAAAATTTAACATGAAAGAAAACAAACCCATTGAAACAAAACAAAAACTAGCATTAAGATCAAATGACAAATTGGGAAAATAATATCTACAACATGCACTATGGCAAATAGATTAATGTCTCAAATAGAGTACACTGGTTTTTAAGAAATAAGAATTTATAAAATTGCTTAATATAAAATATAGGTAAAACAACTTTACAAGTTGTTACAAGGAATGAATAATATATACAGTACTTTCAGCATTTCTTTTTTTGGTATACATTAAACTGTCCAAAATGTCTACAAAATGAATGAGGTAAATATGACATTTTTTAAAATGTGAACATTCAATGCACTCATAATAAAGGTAAAGCCAATCAAGACATTGAAATGACATGTGATCTACTGGACTGCTCCAGAGTAAAATACACCCGTGTTTGGGGAAGTCCTGAGAGGATCAACTCACATAGAACTACTTGAAAACAGTCATGATTTTAAAACTTTTAAAAACACTCTATTTATTGAAGACTATGTGTATATGTATGCCGTATAGCATATACTATATAGCATATATAAATACATACATATATATAGTAGGCCAACACTGTTTGCAGTTAATACACGGACATTAAATCCATTATTCCTGCACGTTGGAATAGTACACAATAGCTTAAATGCCACAGCTAGTATGTAGTATCAATAAGAATTGCAGATAGAAACAAATGCCTGGAGTAATTTGGTCTGTCCTAATCCACAGTATGGATACACAAGGTCTTCTTATGGCATGAATGTTCCTCAAGTTCGTCTTTCTAAAATGACGAAGAGTGGACTCATCATCCTTTCTTCCTCTTCCAGCTGGGAAACACGTTTGTCTTCTCAAAAGTTGATCTTATTTAGTTATTTATGCTACTGTGCACTGAAGGGGCCAGTGAGACTCCTCTCCCTTGCCTGCGGTCTTTCACCTCCATGTGTCTGTTGTTGCTGAATGATAGATAATTCAAAAACTTTCATTTCTTTTTTGCCTTGATGCAGCACTTTACTGTAAAAAGCTTATTAGTGCCCACCATCTGCCATGTCCAGAAGGGACTGTCCAACACATATGACAGCATTCAATAAACTCTGTGCTTAACGAATGTTAGCACATCCTAATAGTAAAATGATTTTATATGTGTTATATGTACTATTAAAATACACTCTCCACACTAAGGCTGGCAGTACAGTCATTTTTTTTTCTATCAAAATGACTATTCTTTAGTCACACTTATCCACAGGAGTCATTTTGACTATTTACAGTAAGACAATTAGGGCTGTTTAATGTAATCTCATCATTCTAATGTAAAGTAATAGTTTCTATATTCTTTCTAGCATAAGTTAGAGTTAATAGAGTATCTTTTGAAAAGTTAAAAAATACCTATAATCTACCATGAAATAATTTTGTTAAAATTATTTTATATTTTAACAGAAATTAACTATATTTTAACAGAAAATAAAGATAACAGCTCAAAATAAAGAAAAATTTCTTTTAAGAAAGATAATTCAGCCATTCAGTATGTATGCGTTAGGCACAAACACTCCCACACATAAAATCCTTATTTTTCTTACTTTGCTGAATGCTCCCTGAATATCTTACATACTGGCACTGGGTTCATGGATGCTTTCTGAAAATCTGTTAGACCAGATTTAAAAATTAAAATTCTAAGGCTGGAAATGGGGCTCAGCATCTCTAGCATGGATAAACCTCCAGACTTAACCTCAAGTACCATTTAAAAAACAGACCAAAATGAAAATTCACTTTAAAATTTTTTATACCTAAAGACAAAGTTATCCCCCTTTTTCATCATGCAAACATCAGAAAGTAGCAAACTGGTAAGTACAAATTCGGAGGCTCTATGACATTTCACCAATGGAGTAGCTGTGAACGCCAGTTTGATATAAATTTAGAACACTAGACTGCAAATCAGACCATCTGTTATATCATTAATCAGCTAAGTAATCTGGGGAAACCCTTTCGGTCCATGTGAATATGACACTCACAGCATAATAGCAGAGAACCAGATCAGTTTCTCACATCAAATCTTTTCAGAAAAGATTGAACACAAGAACTGTTGTTTGAATATGAAATCCAGAAGTGATTTTTCCCTTCAATGTCCAACGTCATCTGAAATGATGGTAACGCACCGTCAGGGGAAGCTTCTTACCTCGTGTGTCATTTTCTATTTCTGTCCTCCAGCGATGTAAACAGTTCTCCAGCACAGACAGTTCCTCCTCGGTTATGTGCCTTGGTGCTGGATGCATGGGCAAATCTGGAGGTATCCGAGACTGAGTGAATGGTTTGTGTATCACTGTTCTCAATGACAGGGCAGAACCTGATGCAGGTGATGAGCTGGGCAGTTCTGGGGCAGGGGTTCCCTGCTGTTCTGTTGTGCTGTGTTTTTAAAGAAATATACATACTACTGATTAAACTTCCAAACTCAAGCTCTGGCGGAGACTAGGCCAAATACATAGATAGCATCAGAGTCTCTCGTAGTTTCACGAGAAAAAAATGTTAAGAACAGACCTAATATCCTGATGAGACACTTAGTGCATGAAGACTTAAGTCTCATAAAGACAAAACTGTGACTCTAAAGGTTGTCTTATTGTACTTAAATGGGAAATCTAATGCATGCTCTAATTAAAGATCTCTTGCTAATACCAACTTTCATTGACAGAAAAAGTTCTACTCTAAAAGAATTGTTTTACATATCATAAAAGATGCAAAAACTACAGACCAAAACATTGCAAAGTATAATTCTGAACAGACAAAAATTTATGAACATTCCAATCAATAACTATAGATGTCCTAAGCTAATAAAGAATAATAAGATAACTAAGTGAATCTACTTTATCAGAAGGCTTGTAAGAGTTAATCACAACACACACTGACACACACAGACACAGACACAGACACAGACACAGACACAGACACACACACACACACACACACACACACACACACACACTTTATAAAACCCTGCTTGAATGCATTACAGGATGGATACAGGCAACACAGTCCATGTTTTATGGGGAAAGATTACCTTGGTAAAGACTGTGATGGTATGGAGCCACTAGTTGAGGAACTAGCATCAATATCATCAACAGGAGAGGTGCAAACAGGTTTACTGGAGGCAAATTCCAATGCATATTGTAGAACATCTACCAGGGGGAATCTTTTGGGACCCGAACCATAGCTTAAATATCTGTTAATAAAATATACCAAAGTTTTATATATATTGTCAGCGTATTTGGTTTTCTAAGTCTTATAAAATAAGGCAGAAATGAAACTCGCTTACTTTCTAAGGGAGAAGATGAAACAGAATACACATTAAGGAAATGCACTAAATGATCTTGAAGGGAAGGACAGCAAAGCTGATCAAGATGGAAAGCCGTGAGTACGGATATACCTAAGGTGCTGTTCTAAACTGCAGATCAGTGAGAAGATGCTCTTCTAAACTGTGGATCAGCAGGAAGACACAGTGATGAATCGTCTGCAAACGCTCCCTTCTCTACTCTAGCCTTGCCTTCAAGGTAGTGACTTTAACATCATTTACCTTGTGAGCACTTTTCATACATGTATGGGAATCTTTTATGAATAAAAGTCACTGGAAATATGATAATTTGAACTCAACTTTTGTTTTGTTTTGTTTTGTTTTGTTTTTGTTTTTTCGAGACAGGGTTTCTCTGTGTAGCTTTGGAGCCTATTCTGGCACTCACTCTGGAGACCAGGCTGGCCTCGAACTCACAGAGATCTGCCTGCCTCTGCCTCCCGAGTGCTGGGATTAAAGGTGTGCACCACCAACGCCCAGCCAAACTCAACATTTTATGTTATGAATATGAAGACTAAAATCAAAGCAGAGGGTAAAGTTGGAGGTAAGCAACCTGAATTACTCAAACCGCATTTCAGCCTGTAGACTTACCTGGCTGCATGACACCCACATTCTACATTTTATGCTGTTTCCTAAGGAATCAAGCAGTACTGTGGATGTAAAAACATCTGCACATACAGCCCTCCCTTGGGTACTTGATAGCACTGGCTCCAGTCACACTCCTATAATCTTCCCTCCCTGCCCATCTTATTCCCGAGTGACACTGCTGCATGAATCTTGGGAGGCCAGGGACACTAGTGTTATCTTATTTGCCATTCCCTTCAGCACAAAGTAAATCTCATGCTCTGTGTTGGAGTCCTTTAGCTCCATGTACAGCATCAGGGTAACAAGCTGTTGATAATCACATATTTAATTTCAATTTCTAAAATAATCATCTAAAGCCTATTAAAGGTGCAACCTAGTTTCTGAAATTATTGATCAAAATTTAAATCCAGAATGATTATCTATGACTACTATTATAAGCTCCCCAAAGCATATTTAACATTAAAAATCTAGTCACAAAACACATGCTTTCCCATCACAATGTCATAGCAGTTAAAATACCTTTCTAATCTTTGTTGTAATACTGTGAGGTAATCTTTAAGTCTTTTGATCTCTTCACGTTTAATTCTTGTTATTTCTCTGTTTCTGTGCATATACCTATATCAAGGAAAAAACGAGCAATCATTAGTATTCCCAAGTATCTTGGAAATAGATATGGTGTGCAGCCTAATTATCACAACAAAAGATCAACTGAAATTTTATAAGGTATCACATGTAAAACAAGAACTATTTTAACATTCCAAAATACAGTTATATAAAAGAAAATTAACATTCCCTTGACAATTAGTGAGATAACGTATATCAGTTAAGCTGAGACTCACTGAACTGTTGCAAAATTATACCATTCTAAATAAACCATACCTGTCCAGATACAAAACTTGGGGGAATTCTAATTTGTTGTGAATTTTTTCTGGTCTTCCCAATGCCTGGTTAAATTCAAATCTTGACAGTTCAAATGTTAATACAGGTGGCAGCTCAGTAAACCAATGCTGAAAGACAACAACAACAGACACTCAGAATCTCCCTCTCTGTTTTGCCCCATGGCACTTTTATGGATAGGGTGCAATGATGGTGCTGATGTCACCATCTGACACCACTGAGGAGGGAATACAATGGTTTCCTAACAGCTAAACTTCCTTTTGAAAAATTCCACAGCATTTGCAAATCCCAACAGTGGGTCTGACAATAAGAGGACAGAGGGAAGCCTTATCTCCACAAGGCTCTTCTTCCACAATTGTTCACATTAGAAATTCCAGCCAGAAGAAAAGGAGACACCTGTTGCCATTAAGACTCAAGAGCTCTGCCTTCTTCAGTCTTATGTTGAGTGATACTGAACTCAACCAGCTTGTCAAATCCCATGACTTGACTGAAAGGGAAGAAAATACTTGTCTGGTACAAATACTCACTGTTCTCGGGAAAACATTATCTTCCTATATTATTCTTTTGTCTTCTTATTTTTACCTTGAATTTTACAACTACACATTATACTAATTCAGGAAATAGATTTGTCATCAGTGAATAAAATTATGCTTATAAGAAACATATTCAGAGTATTCAAATACAAACTAGTGTTTACAGTGTTAAATTTCTTGCTGTTATGACCCAGTTGTCATCCACACATGCGCACATGAGTCAACAAAACTTCAAAAAACTTCTTTTCGTGAAAACTTCAAGATTTACAAAAGCCTACCATTTGTTTAAAAAGATGAATGTTTATATTCACAAACCAATATAGAGATGTAAAAAAAAATAGAACAAATGCTTTTTAAGTGTTTATTTTTATAAGCCCTACAACAAGATTCTGTTGAAGGAAATGCAGCACCTACTTCACAGTGTGTCAATGCTCCCAGTGTCAGGAGAATGCCACCACACCCCCTCAGTAAGTGTGGATGAGCTTAGACCTGAACCCAAACACAGGAATAAACATCTCAGGCTTAGCAAAAAGAAGTGAACTTGAATCTAGAGCTGCTACTTTTCTCCAAGTAAAGCTACTAGAAGTCATATACTTATTTGTTGCTATTTCTCCCTCCCCAAGCACTACTGATCACTGGCTCTGCTACACTTACCTGAACTGAATATGAGTAAGGTTTTGCCCAGGTCAGATATAAGGAACATGTTTTATAAGAATCACCAAAGACCTAGTATAATAAGTATGCTATGCTAGGTTTAAAAGAGAAAAGTCCCTGGAGATTGAGTTATGGGAGGTAGTGTGCTCCGAGCTTGGAACTGAACTCAGGACCTCTGGATAAGTGGCACAAGCTCGTAACTTTTGAGCCATCTGTCCAGCCCATTCCATTTAGTTCTTTCTCATTTCTAAGGTTAGATAAAAATTAAAACATTGTCTCTGATCTCTTATAGACAAATTCCTGATTCCATAGGATAATATTCCAAACTTCATTTGTGATATTCAAACAGGCCAGCATACTTTTAGAATTGTTACTTCAAAATTTACCTCAGTCCTTTAAATATCTTTCCAACTAACTTACTACACATTTTAACTGATGAGAACCCACAGTGGCTGGGAGAAGTGAAGTGACCAAAACTGTGGAAAGCAGTCTTCTACACATTTCTGTAGTACATGAGAGGATGCTCAGAGAATATTATGTAGCATGTCTGTATTGGGAACGCATTTTCTCCAATAGCAACACAGGTTTTTTCCTACTATAAAGTGAAAAAACTTCATTATCTTTGTCTACAGTTCATGAGCTCAAGATAAAAACCAGGCATTTCCTAAATTCACTTTAAGGAATCATTAATTACATACCTAGCCCTGAACTATTAATGTTTCAAGCATAGTAACATATAAATAGAAATTTATGTAGCACAATATTTTATTTCTAAACAAACAAGACCCAAATTCTTATTAATACCAATGGACATTATCATATAATCTCCATTGGGGTTGGAAAGGGTCTCATAGGCCAGGCTGTCTTGAAATCCTATATAGACCCCAGGCTAGCCTTGAACTCATGATCTTCCTGCCTCAGCCTTTCTGGTGCTGGTATTAAAAGCATACACCCAGCCCAGCATCATTTTGTACTTCTTAAGAGCAGCTGTTCATTCGGTAACTACAGATTGTTTTTTTGAAGTCTGAGGCATTTTATATGAATTATGTTGTTTGGTTTGTGGTCATCATCCTATCCACTAAGAATGGAACAGGAAATACTACACATGAAGATCTCCATATCCTTGTACATGGAGCTTCTGTCCAGACATCAGTCAGACTGATTAGGAAGACAATGATTTGTCCTGTTTTCTACAGTAGTGCACACCTTCTCCAACAGATGGATACAGATGGATGGGTACATGGACAGTGCTAGCAGGAGAGAAACTGGTAGATGTAGAAATTAAAACAACAATGTGGAGAAACATGTCTTTGGGTGTTTCTCAGTTAGTTCTTTGATGAAAAAGGCATGGTCTTCCATTCTACCTTATGCAATAAAATAGCACTCTCAGAAGAACAGGAATGTCTGTTCTGTAGGAAATGGGGTTTGCTGTACAGAACAAGACAAATTACAGCAACATGTGTTCATGTATAACATGTACCTATGTAAAAACTGACCATTACTTCATGCTGCTGACCACTACCCTAATGGGAAAGCATCACTAAAGGGTGACAACCAGAAAATGAGAGAGAAAAATTTTAGAGAGAATCTAACATAGATTGCATATTATATATTCTGTACAAGCTTCATACATATGCCTAAACTATTGTAATTAAATGCAAACATATTTTTGAAAATTTTCTCCATCATCAGCAGCTGTGTAATTAGAACCTCAAATTTGCATTGTGCCAATCAAAAGAGAATGGGAAGGAAGAGGACAATGAAAATGCTGAACTCACCTCTTGGCCTGATTTTCCTGAGTTATCTGAATGTAAGGATTCAATCTCTCCTTCGATCATCGCAGCTTCCAGGCACTCATGCAGGTCTTTGAACCCGTTGACCTGAAGTGGATACTGACCAAACATTTCAGTATTTTCAAATTTTTTTCCTATAGGGTGGTTGGAGAAGTTAATTAATGTTCCTCAATTTGGCTTTTCAGTTTCCAAAAGTAAGTATATACATGGATGCTTTTCTGAATTTGAAAGAGCACCAATGACTGTGATCCAGAGAGTAGTCGCTGAATAAAGCTCTCCTACACACACACTTACACTGGTGTACACAATGGAGCATGTCCAGGGCTCAGCTGGCTGGCTTTAGACAGAGTACAAACAGCACACCAGGAAGGGGAGGGTTAGAGATTTCCCTATATCTCACATGGATGGACAACGGATGGTTTCTAGGAACTGAATGCCTAAGTATAGGACTACTTTATCTCTCCATTCTGGAGGAATAGAAATCACTGGTTCAGAGTGGCCAGAAGATTTCCATTTCAAGAGCTAGGAATGCAAATTTCTGAACCTCTTGCTTACTAGAGTGAGGGAAATCGTGATGAATGAGATTGCCTAGTTAACTGTAGAGAAGGAAGGGAACCTATACTAAGTCCTGAGGAACCTACCTTCATATGTTATAAGAAACACAGAGGGGGGGAGGAAGGAAGGGGGAGAGAGAGAGAGAGAGAGAGAGAGAGAGAGAGAGAGAGAGAGAAAGCACACATTTTCTAAGAGTCCACACAGGCAGAAAAAATGACAAATGAAAGTAGTATCCCAGTGGCTAGAAAAGTTTGTTTTTAAAGTAAGGGCAAGATAATAGAAGAAGAGGAAGAATTAATGCCTGATGCCTTATTAGGATTACAAGAGTTCAGAACTGAACTGGATTCGGTGGATTTGCTGATAGGTAGGAAATGAATAATCTCACAAGATCTATCCTTTCAGAGTTCTGGCACTAGCACCTAACACAGGGTTTGTTGAAATAAGAAAGGGTAGGCAGGTGAAGCCGCCTCCTCACAACAAGGGACTTAACTATGAGTAGGAAAGGATGCTTAGGTAGTCACAAAAAGAATTTTGTGATGAGAAGTTGTAGGACATGGGAATACTCTGGTGAACAACCAGGGAGCGAAAGAAGTTAAAGACTCAGAACGGGGAGTGAATGGGATAAATCAACATAAAAGAGCAAGAGACACAGAATCTAAGAACGCCAAGAATGGCCCTTCCATGTTCTGACAATGAAAAGAATCTGGAAAAGGTGGAAATGGATAGAGCTAATGAAGTCCGAAGCTCATTCACAGAGGGAAAGATTTTCTCCTACAAGAATTAAGATATGAAAATAGCCCCAAAGGAAAATGGGGGAGGCCAGTTTAGTTTTCCAGGTGACGTGACAAGTGCAGGTGCATGAGCTCACTTCTCAAGTCCTCCCTTTCCCCCGGTGTTTAGATTTCCGGCCATTTCTGAAAATTCCAGATCCCTTACAACTCCCCTGCTGTGTAAGTTTTACTCAGGGACACTCAGGTACTCAGGACACTGACAGGAAAGGTACAGAGTTTAACAAGAGTCAGGAGAGTCCAGGAGTTGGTGCCAGAGGAAGTGGGGGAAAGACAGACTTAGGTATTTGTAAGAGGGCTTGAATACCAGGAGGAAAAGCTAGTGTGAGCAGGAAAAGCAGAGAGGAGCAAAGGTCAGCCACTGGGATAAAAGCTCTCCAAGCGCCCAAGATGCTTTGCAGGGAAACACATTAATAAAGCCACAGCACACTGCCTGCAAGGAACCATGGGTAAGAACAGAGGATGAGGATGAGAAGTGAAGACATGGTAGGAAAAGGATATAAAATAATTACTTTCACTGTAACAGAGTCCACATCAGCTAGCATAATATCTGAAGCAACATCCAAATACTAAGTGTTCAGATGACCTAACAGCTACGACGAAGGAAATGCTCTGAAGGGGACTGCAGTGCCCAATCCCAGCCTGCTTAGACCTATTTCCGATTTACACACCCTACTTCAGACAAGTCAGAGAGGCAAATTAAACAACCAGATGCCACTTACCATGTAGTTCACTATGAATGATTATGTAGATTCTGAAGAAAAACTGCACTTACCTCATTGTAACCTTTTAAATGCCTAACATGCAGTTTGTATCTGCCTTATTCAAGCCATTACAGAAAGATAATTTCATAAAAGGTGTACTTTGAACAATGTGAAAAATCCCCTGTGACATTTTGGGATTGTTCTCAAAAGTTTATAGCTTGAGAATCAAATATTAAAAAAACTGATATATTTAATGAGTCTGACACCTTTTTTTTTTTTAGAAAAATCAAAACAGGAATTTAAGAGACCTAATTTTTAAGAAATATGCAGCCTGCAATGAGCAGAATCACTCTTATCCAATACTCAAAAGCAAAACACTTTCATTTCTTGAAAATATGTAAGGATATAGCAATCAGTCTAAAACACGCTGTGCCAACTTGCTAAAGTCAAACTTCACAAAGTGACCATCACACTGAGATGGTTAAGTCCAGTACAGGCAGCATATTCTGTATCTGAACTGCTTAAGGCCATACATGTTTCCAGATCCGTGGAGTTTTCTAATTAGGGACTATCTACAGATGCTTGGTTTAGCTACCGCCCCTCTCTCCCATCTCCCTCTCCCACCTCTCTGTTCCTCCAGGGCTCAGGATGGAAACCTGCACTCTACCACTGAGTTAATTCCATATCCTGGGTTGAGCATCTCTAATCTTAAAATCTAGAAAGCATCATGCCAGAAAATCATAATTTCCTAGGATCACATCAGCTCTATTTAACTCTGGAGTTCTCGGTTTCACAGAGGCCCACTCATCGGAAGGAGTATTAAGATGAAAGGAAGTTGAGTGTGAAAATGCACTTTAGTCAGGGCTGTGCTCTCTGTGCAAAGGATTAGTAGGAAGGACGAGAGCAGAGCTACTAGAAGAGTAGATCAGTCACAAACAAAGACGACCAACAAACACAAAGAGCCCATGGACAGCATCTTGACTGGTAATCAAAGTAAACAAGCAACTATACCTTCAAGCACTCCCACAGCCAGGAATCTTCCGTAGAACAGCTCTACCATAGGGTTCTTTGGCTTCTCTTCATCCCTAAAACATGTTTAAAAGATAGAAATATGCTTAAAACTTTCAGATCTATAAATGAGAAAACACAGAAATATCCATTGAAAGGAACAATATATGTCAAGATGGTAACATTCGCATGGTTATCCCATACACAACTCTGTTGTTTATTGTGTCACCTTGGACAAAGTACTTAAATTTATTCTTCAATTTCTTCACCTGTCAGCTAAAGACAATTATAGTAATTGAGATGGCAGGATGGATATGAGGGATGAATGAGTTACTGCTGGGAACCAGCTCAGAAGAGAAGCCAGATGCACTCATGGGGTACTTGCTCTTCTTACTGTCACTGTACATGTCCATCTTAGACTTTCAAGTGTGTATAATACTGGGAAGGCAAAGTGATGTTTAATCCTAATAGATTCCGAAGAATAAATAAATAAAGTCATTTCTCACATTTAGACAGAAAAATGCATGGAAATTATAGCAGCAACTGCAACCAGTAAAAAGACCAAACACCCCAGTTTCAAAGTAGAGGTTCTACAGAGCAGGCATCCTTCCCTAAGGTTAAAGATCAGACCATCATCTGCAAAAGGTCCCAAGATGCATGACATTTTGCATTTTTTGTTTGAAGGAAGCAAGGAAAATCAGCAATGTTTATACTGTTGTTTGGACTTACACGATGCACCTCTAAAAGATGCTATTTAACCCCGTCTGTATAAAAGTTTGCTGTGTTCACAACTGTATAAAGAATTTTTCATTATTTTTGTGTTTAAGTTAATAAAACCAACTTTTGAAGTTCTATTTTTAAGAGCAAGATAAGCAGGTCAGTGCTTGACACAGGTCATCACAGGGTTCTTAGACCCAGGTAAGGCTGGGTCTGACAGTAATCCCATCTCCCACGAACGTCTGTTTCAGTTTGACAACGCCATGTCTCATACATAAATGACCTATTGTTGTCTTTTACATGAGTAATTTAATTTCAATTAATGTGTCTTCAAGGTCCATCCATGTTTTGTGAAGTATCAAAATTCCCATTTATTGGAAACTCAATAATATACTTATTGTTTTGTTCACTCATTATCAATGGACATTTGCCCACTGGGTATATATATTATGCATATGGTTATGCAAATTCTGCTTCAGACCGCTTAACATTACAAAAGAAAGAAGTAGGAATGTCTGAGAAGTAAATAAGGACTTTATGTTCAACTACCTTTGGGCATTAAAAGCTAACCAAGGGCAAGAACCATGCACTTTCCTAAAAAAGAAACAAACTCTCAGGGAACAGCATCATAGAGGGATCCTCTGTTTGGAAATGCTACTACAGTCTTAGTGGACCAGCGTGCTTGCTGGTGGAGGGCATCTATTCTAACGTGAGAGTGGACAGGGGAGCAACGTAGAGGTGAAGGGCAATTGGGATATCCTAACTCAGGTTTCACTAATCTTCATTGTGAGGAAACAATCAAGATGTCATGGCAGGCAGAGAAGCTACAAAACAAGGAGGACCCTAAGAGAGACATACATGGTCCCCTGGAGAAGGGGAGAGCAAATTGGGAGCACGGAAAGAGGGGGGAGTGAGCTATGAAAATGAGAAGGGGAGAAGAGGAAGGATGTGGAGGACATGAGCAAGCAGAGTTTCAGTCAGGAAGAATAGAACATAACAAGAATGGAGATACCATAATAGAGGGAGACATTTTAGATTCATAGAGAAATTAGGCTCTAGGGAAATGTCTGGAGATCTACAAAAATGACACTAGCTGACAATCTAAGCAACAGAGGAGAGACTACCTTAAATGCCTTCCCCTGATAATGATCTTGATGACTGACTTATATGCCACCTGATAGCCCTCATCCAGCAGCTGGTGGAAGTAGAAGCAGACACCCACAACTAATCACTGAACTGAACTCGAATCCAGTTGCAGAGAAGGACGAGTGAAGAGCAAAGGGGTCCAGACCAGGCTGGTGAAACCCACAGAAACAGCTGACCTGAACAATGGGGAGTTCTTGGTCCCAGACTGATAGCTGGGAAACCAGAATGGGACTGATCCAGACCCCAGGAACATGGGTTTCAGTGAGGAAACCTCGGAAATCTGCGGGACCTCCTGTAGTAGTTCAGTACTTATCCCTAGCATAGGTGTGGACTTTGGGAGCCCATTCCACATAGAGGAATATTCCCTGAGCTAAGACAAATGGGGGTGGGCCTAGGCCCTATCCCAAAGGACTCAATAGACTCTGATGACACCCTATGGAAGGCCTCACCATCCAGGGGGAGCAGAAAAGATATGTGATAGGTAGGGTTTTAGTTGTGGGGTAGTAGGGGAGAACGGGAGAGGGAGGGAACTGGGATTGTCATGTAAAACAATCTTGTTTCTAATTCAAATTTTAAAATATGCAAAAAAAGAGGATGTCTCAGCAGGAATAACTTAGAACAACTAATGCAAAAGGCAACAAGTAAATAGACAGGTATCTTGCACTCAGACCTGTCAGGCAGTCCTTGCTCTGTATGAAGCAGAGGCTAGCAAATACTGCAATCTAACCTCAAGCCTTCTGTTTTATTTTCATTTCCGCTACTGTTATAAAATACCCCAGTCAAAGAGTAGCTTAGGGGAAGGAAAGCTTATTTTGTTTACGATTCCAAGTAACATCCCATCATCTCAAGGTAGTCACAAAAAATGAAACAAACATCAGGGAACAGTCGACATAGGAGACTGAGCAAACTCCAAGGGAAAGAGAGAGCCTCTTTGTAAACAGCAGGTGAATGGCACCTGAGAACCAACTCCCAGTGCTGACCCTCCTGGTCCCCCCCCCCCACACACACACACACACACATGAAACTGTCAGGGCTCTGTGCTATAACCAATTGGCAGAGAATGAGCGGCATGAATATGGAGGGGACCTGCTCAATCTGTCCTCAGGAAAGGACTTAAGATGAAGTAAGGTCTTTCGAAATTCATGCCTTTCTTCCTCTTGAAAAGCTGAATCCTGGAAAATCACATGGCCTAAGATTAGAGCCTTTAGGAATCTCCTATCAGATCTGATAGTAGAAACTGACTGCTACCCGCAATGTGATGCCACAACTGCCAGTCAGCTTTGTAGAGCACAGATAACACTCGGTTCCCCACAGCCTCTCTGGCTGGCATGTCTGTCCTGCACCTTAGAGAACAAACTCACTGTCACTCATCGACTTTAAAGCCCATCACTGAACATCACAGTGACTTACGTTTCCTCTTCAGCTTTCATCTGAAAGGCGTCTTCTAACCAATCTAGTAACTTGTGTGTGAACTCACTCACATCTTGCTGTGGAAAGAAAATAGGTTGGGTGGTTGGTATTTGATCCTACTAATAAAGATGCTAGATACTGCAAAATAAAACTTATAGCCAGTTATTACTCACAAAAGTATCACGTGAATAGTGAATATGTCCCATAAAATGGGATGAATTTTCATAATTTAAACATGACAAAAAAAATCGGTAGTTTTAAAAGTATTATAATCACAAGATTTCATTTTAGGAAACACACAAACACACTCATAATGTAACAAATGAATTTGTAAAAAAAAAAAAAAAAAAAGTTACTTCTGTTAGTATTCAGGCATCATAGTGGCTTGTCCTGGGGTTCTGACAGGATATGCCCTCAGCTGCAGCCACTACCTGTGCACATTCACTGTTTCCTTTTAAAAGGGTCCTGCCCACCTCCCATTTCTCTCTCTTTCTCTTTCTACTTCTCTGCCTGTCTCTCTATTCCTCAAAATTCCAGGCATACCACATCCTTACATAGTACACACACACACACACACACACACACACACTCACCTGTGCATGAGATTAAACTCCCATACACATACATTTTTTAAATTATATGAATATTCTTAATTATGTTAATTGCTTTTCCTTAACAACTCCCATCATTCTATAAATTACAACTTCATTTACCTTAATACCTCCAATTTGGTTACTTTTTGCTTAGATAAGTTTTCCAAATAATACAATAATGATTTCAATACTTTCAATTTACTATTAATAAAGTTTAGAAATGCCGTCCAAATCATGTGAAAAAGTGTCATAAAGATCTATAAGATTATATTCAAACAGTCAATTAGAAGGGACAGGAGGCTACCTGCTGTGAGTCATTTGATTTGAAGGCATCCTTCAGAATCTCAACTGCTCTAGATGGATCAACATATTTCCTCTTGGTGCCAACAAGAAGTGCAAAGAGATACCTCAGTTCCCGCATAAAAGGCAAATTCCGATGCTCCTACAGAGAGAAGAAAAACAATACAAATAAAAACAGCGTCCCTGGATGATGTGGTAGACTTTGGGGAGCCCCTTTTGAGGGCCTTACCCTGCCTGGGGAGTGGAGGGGGGATGGCTAGGGGCAGGTGGGATGTTGGGGGGGAGGGGAGGGAGAGGGAGAAGAGATTGACATCTGAAGCAAGCTTGTTCGTAATTTGAACGAATAAGATAAAAAAATAAATAAAAAAATAAAAAATCCCTAATGAAATCATCAAACTATTCACTGGTCAACAGAAACTTCGACAGGAACCAGAAAGTAACTGACATATATTAGGACAAATCTGGCACTCTGTCACACTGAAAAAAAAAAGTGTCAGCTACAAAACTCAAAGGAGTTAAGAACTACAGCAGAGGACGTTAGGCTAGCCTCACAATTTCTGCATAAATATCTCATATTCATAGCTAATTATGTCACCACCCAGCCAAGAATATCCACCTCATTTAAGTCTGCTCATTATACCCTTCCCATTCATCAGGGTGCAGCTGCTGCTGACAAGGGCGACAAGAAGAGCCAGCAGTGTTCAGTGAGAGCTGGGCACACGCCAGGCACCATCTGAGAGCTCTACTCCAAACACCCATTTAAGCCGAGGACCCTCCTCATCCAGTAGTGCTTTAGACCCCTCCAAGTGGACAGCGCCTCCAAACTCAACATCCACTGGAAGGATGCTTTTGAATATGGACCACCAGCTGTCACTTCTCCTACAATGACCCTAATTATTTAACTGATCTCTGGGCCTAGTAAATGACCTAATAAACACTAGCACCTACTTATATATACTACTTTATACTGTATTAATAAAATTATTTCATACATTCATTTTGTAAATTATAAGATTCAGAATAAATTCATTGTAATTATTGTGATTTTTCAAGTTAAATGTTTAGTAAGTATAATGTTAGCACAATCATTAATCAGATCAAGCTCTTAATTTTATTCTCACTAGAATTACACATTTCTTAAAGATTTCAGTATTGCTTCTGTTTTTTGCTACACAAAGCAGTTGTTCAATTCTTACTGGTTGATTATATCAATCCTTCTGGGGGAAAAATATTTTAGTCACTAGTTACTTTAAATCAAAAAACATTTAAAAATAATGAACTGTATGTAACTTAGTGAAATGCTTTAGGGCAGTAAATTGGAAAAAGAGTTCTTAATAGTCTTTGCAACAACAATTTAATTAGTAAATAATTTAAAGACACTATTTAAATATGGAAAGGTTTTTAATTTTCCTGATTCTCATTACTGTAGCAGTATCAATATACATAATTCTATATAACTGATGTTCAGAGTAATATAATCTACATAAAAATCATTGTTTTCTCAATGCACGAAAAAGGGAACTTCAAGAAACAGGAAGGAATTCAAAGCCTTATCATTTAATCACTAAGCTAAAGACACCATTGGAGCAGTCACACATAAAGTATTCTAAAACAAAATTTCTAAGCCATAAAGAACTCCAAATAACACTTGCTAAAATGTTTCATTAACAGTAATACGATTAAAGGCAAAACACATATATGAAAACTTAATCCACTTTCCCCATCTTTAACTCGTTCTCCAACAACCCAATATAAGTTAGTTTTAAAAGTGTAAATATTAATTTTAATCAACACAACAATTTCCCCAAGTACCCTGTTTCCTGACATCCACTTCCTCATTATCACTCAGCCCATGACAAATGAGGACATCCCTTATCAAATAGAAGGATGAAACAAATGGTGTGTTGTTTTGTTGTTGTTGTTGTTGTTTTTGCTACTGTTATTGTTGTTTGGGGGGTGGGTATTTCAAGACAGGGTTTCTCTGCATAGCTCTGGCTGTCCTGGAACTCTGCCCCTCTGTAGCTCTGTGGACCAGGCTGGCCTCAAATTCAAGAGATCCACCTGCCTCTGCCTCCTGAGTTCTGGAATTAAAGGGGTGCACCACACTGCCCGGAAAAACACTTTTTTTTTTAATTAAGAGAAATTCTGACAAGATAATTTGGAAAGTAAAATACTATGAAATACTATCTGCCTCAGCCAAAACCTGCAGCTAGAAAATCTGACTATCCAAAGATACACCATTATACAATAAAGCAGAGCAACTACTCCATTTGACTAAATCACAAAAATATTGGTACACACTAAAACTACTTGAATACTATCTTTATAAACAGGCTTGTTGTGGTATAAATAATGCACAGTATGCACACCATTAAGAAATACAGTTTCCCAAACTCCATATATGAATTATCATCATCAAGGTAAGGAAACTACTTATTTACCACCCCCCAAAATGTGGTGACTCCCTAGTCAGCTCAGCTAAAAGCAATCATGTTGCATTTTCTGGACATGTATACAAATGGAATCATCCTCTTATTTAAAATGTACACAATATTTGTGGGAAGCTTTATTTGGTTAGAAAGATATTCTTAGCAGTGCACACAAATGGTGTTTCTGTCATATGATTAAACCAATCTGAGGTGTAATCTGTGTATTAACACATTGGCTTTCAAGTTCAGTGTAGCAGTAAAGCATGTCATGAGGTCAATGTAAATTCACTAGTAGAAGAAACGGCAAATGCTATATTTACACCTTTAAGACAGAAAATATCTTTCATTATCTCAAGTGGATTTAGCATAAACCAATGACTGACAATTACCCATAATTGCAACACCGGTTTTAAAGGCATCACGCACAGTGTTCCCTCTGTTACCATGCCATAATAAAGCCCTTCATTTATCAATCCATATGCAAATTTCCATAATATTCTTCTGAATAACACTCTTTCAAAGAATGGAAATGGTAACTCTCACTGCAAGAATTAACTTCTCTAGCATGTGCTCAGTGCACACTCCTCTTGGATTCGCTAATTACACACTCCTCATTACAGGGTTCTCTAGGATGCACTCATGACAAACTTCAATAACACATATGTGCTCACTACACACTCCTCTAGTATGAGATCATTACACACTCTGCTAGCATGCACTCATTACACACTCCAAGCATGCACTCGTTACACACTCTGCTAGCATGCACTCATTACACACTCCAAGCATGCACTCGTTACACACTCTGCTAGCATGCACTCATTACACACTCCAAGCATGCACTCATTACACACTCTGCCCTAGCATGCACTCATTACACACTCCTAGCATGCACTCATTACACACTCCAAGCATGCACTCATTACACACTCTGCCAGCATGCACTCATTACACACTCTGCTAGCATGCACTCATTACACACACTCCTAGCATGCACTCATTACACACTCCTAGCATGCACTCATTACACACTCCTAGCATGCACTCATTACACACTCTGCTAGCATGCACTCATTACACACTCCTCTAAGAGCTCACTACAAACTTCTGTAGCATACACTATTACACACTCCTCTAGCACAGCTGAGTACGCTAAGGATTTCACAAGTAACTCTGGTATATTCACATGGTCAATGACATCTTTTTAAATAAAATTATAAAACTGATTTGGTCTTAATCAAACTGTGAAAAGTAAGAGATTGAAGTTCTACAAAATAGTAAATGAAAGAAACAAAAGGTAAGCACAGCACACATACACACAGTTGGAAGTAATTCTAACTAATGGCATGTAAATTATACCTGCCTTCTACTGAGACGCGAGACGGGTCGACTGATGATACTAACGTGATATGGAGAGGCAACAGTCCAAACTCTCCTGCAAGGACTTTCTCCTGAAGATGTCTACGCAATTTCAATAGCAGTATGGACTTGTTAAACTGTCTTGATTTCCTTTTAAAAAGTAGTTGTTCTTTAGCCTGACCCAGCCCAGAGATTACGGCCTAAAAGTTGGCTATAATTCAGGTTTTATTTCCTCTAGTGTGCATTATAAATGTTTCATTATTTGCAGAAAAAGTGGTTTTAAAAATTAAACACTAAAAGGATAATGCAACTTAATAATTTATCACTGTAACAATGGGTCACACAAAGTTCAGTACATCACTGAAACCGAAAACGTCACCTCCTTTGTCTCTGCAGCCCTTCTCTTTAAGGCCACTGGCTCTTTACACATGACCTGATACCTGCCCCAAAGCACATCATCCCCCCACACACACCTACAACTTTCTTCCACTAATTATAAATGTATGCATGCAAATCAGCCCAATTTTTATTAAAGTTAAAATTATAAAATTTATAAAAATTAAAACTTTGAAAATAGCAGGTAATTCTGTATAACAGACACTTTTCTAAGGGCTCTAAACATTTGTCTCATTTAATCTCCTCAGCTTCTCTGGGAAATAATTACTGTTACTGTCTATACTACAGATAAGGAAATCCAGAAAGAAATTCGACTTGCTTTAGGCCCATAACTAAACCCAAGTATCAGACCCTAGAGTCTGCTCTCTTCAACCTCAAACTGCCCAACACTAACTTCCAACACAGAGGGGATAGGTTTGCCCTGAGCCCAGCACATAACTGAGTTTTAAAGGACTCTTCTTGATGATCAAGTGAAAAGAAATGCTGACACTCACAATAGTTCTGAGAAGTAATTTAAGGAAAGATCTTAAAATGTAAAATGTAGCCTACATGTAGCCCACAGGTATATTATAACTGGACAGCCCTATGGGTGAGGGGGCCTAAATTGGCCACATGGAACTGGTATGCTATTTTGACACACTGAGGAAGAAAATTCACATTTATGATATACAGAAAAAAGGATAGGAATCTACTGTAATAGAGATTAATGGCATAACATTAAAATTTAAACAGTTTCAGGTTTGATGAAGTGCTCCCAAAATTCTTAAAGAGAACATAAAGACTATAAAAGTAAGTGCTTGGCTTTTAAAATCTTTTATAATTTTACCTTTTGGTTTCGGGGTAAATCTTGAGCATTTGATGGAGGCTTGTAATTCAGAACTAATCTTCTAAATTCCAAAAGATTGAATAATGAC
Source organism: Cricetulus griseus (assembly GCF_003668045.3). Classification (NCBI taxonomy): domain Eukaryota; kingdom Metazoa; phylum Chordata; class Mammalia; order Rodentia; family Cricetidae; genus Cricetulus; species Cricetulus griseus. The sequence continues at coordinate 18,222,648 of NC_048597.1, forward strand.
TGAAAAAGAACAATTTAAGATATCTAAGAGAAAATTCTATTAATGGAAATGTGAATATCACTGTTTTCAACACTCATTCTTGACAGCTATACTATTTACCTAAAAAACTGTTGCAAATAGCAAAAGAATGACTATTTTCTCCTTGACAAATTATTTTTATATTTTAAAATAGTATTCTCATTTTTAATATACTTTTGGATAGGAGTTGCAAGGAATTGAACCCAAGGCCTTGTGCACACAAGGCAAGCACCCTGGCTAGCATGCTACATCCAGTACCAATATATTATTCTTCCTAACATTTATCCTGCATTCAAAGCGCAAATTTATTCAAGAACCATTTTTAAAAAATAGTATTGCATTATTAAAAGCCGTCTAGGTTACTATGTCATGAACATGAAGTTTTCTTAAAATGGATAAAATACAATGAAGAAGTTTTTAGATATGTTCTGTTTCAGATTTTTACCTATAAAAGTTGAGTACAAATCAATGTATTCATCAATTTCTAGGTGACAAAGACACAAAATATTACACATTCTCTTGATAGCCAAGAAAACACAACCTAGGAGAGAAATGTATAACTGTAAAAAATGGAATAACGCAAAGGTACATAGTAGGATAGACACAAAAGGTTTTCTAGCATGGAGTTTTGTTGATGGTGTTTTAGCTGCTAGAAACAGAATCAAGGCCTTAGACTTTCTCTACCCCTGAGCTCCATCAGCAGCCGTACACAATGACCTTGAGTGTTTGCTAAAAGGTACTTTGTAATCTAGTAACATCATAACATTTGTTCAAAATGAAGTGTACAATGGTACATACTAGAGCACATACTACATAGACCAATTCACCTGAGCATCTCTTTAAGATTCTCCTTGTAAAGATTTTACACACACGTGTCTATTTCTACAAGTTTTACAGTGCAGCTGTAGTTCTTTCTTGAGTCACTTTTTGTACAGATATAAACTGAAAATTAAATTTTATTAAATATAAATTGGCTTATTTTATAGAGCATAAAAGCAGCACCACAAATCCATGATAACAAATTATTGGCATTTATGGCACACCTTTAATACCAGCACTCAGGAGGCAGAGGTGGGAGCATCTCTGTGAGGTAGAGGCCAACCTTGTCCACAAGGTGTTCAAGGACAGCCAGGGCTGTTACACAAAGGAACCCTGCCTCAAAAAACCAAATAATAATGATAATAAAATAATAATTTTAAAATAGACAAATTTTGGTAAACCTGGCTTACCACCTATCTTTTAAAAAAAGGTCAGACAAATAAATAGAAGGACTAGAAAGCAAAATATGAATGGTAAAATGCAATTTCTAATATAAAGTATAAGAAAAGTAATATGTGATTTATTTATAATCCCCTCCTCTTTTCTTTGTTTCTTGTTTGTTTGTTTTTTTTTGTTTTGTTTTGTTTTTTTGTGACAGTGTCCTGCTGGATAGCCCTGCCCGGCCTTAGTCAGGCTGGACTTCTACTCAGAGAGACCCACATGCCACTGTCTCCTGCGTGTTGGGATAAAGGTGTGTGCTGCCACACCCAGTGAAAGTTTCTTTAAACATTATGAGTAGGTAAAATAATTAATTTCTGTTTTATTATTTTTGTTCCTTTGAGAAGGGATCTTGCAGTTGGCTCAGCTGATTTATTCACATATTTAATAAATACTAATGGAATACCCATGGCATGAACAACACTAGAGGACAGAGAATTAAGGATGTTTAAAATATGCAGTTTTCTCTTCCATGAGAATAGTCATATGATTGCAGGTTAACAGGGTGCAAGGGGGAGTATAATGCAGAAGAGACACAGGTAAAGTCAAAGAAGAGAATCTACAAGAGAGGCGGCATTTTAAAGCCAGAGCTCAAACAAGAGCTTAGAGTGCAGTAGCGAGAGTAAGGACATCAGTCAGGGAAAAGGGATACAGAAGAGCAGAGCTTCCATGTTTGTGAAAGAACAGGAAGAGAAGTTATCAAACTTCATACAGATAAACACAACTGATGACTGTGAGGCACTCACTGGAGCACATCAAGACACACACACACACACACACACACACACACACACAAAAAAATAGCAATGCTGCTTGCTACACTCTATTATGGTGATGGCAAGGTGACAACCTTGAGAAACAGCGACTGGAAAGTCACCTGCTCATACAGCGGTAGAGGAAGAATGCTTGACATAAGAATTGTAGGAATGGAACAGAGCTCAAAGGAAGTCTGGACCACTCTTGTGAGGGATTTTAAGAGGATGCTGCCAAAGAAGAATGAGAACCCACTACTATGTTGTGAACCCCCACTGCAAGGTCTTCCTTGTTTCTGAGCAGTAAGAATTCCCCTTGGTGTGGTGTGCAAGGAAAGAAACTGTTTTCTCCAGTTTATAGAGAATTTGAAAGTAAGAGATTCTACAAGTCCAGGTTGTTTCCCAGGACTTTAAAGTGCCTATCCTCTGAGTAGCAGCTGCTGCTGTTTTCTCCCATTAACTGGGAGCTGAGTGAGCTCTGACCCTGGGATAGTCTGGAACTGAAACTGTGCCAGAGGACTCTTGCCCCTTTGAAAGATTCCAAGAAACTCCACAAATCCCTGTCAAAGTTCCGGGTGCTAATGGAGGCAACTTGTAGTGAAAAGTTCCATTTTTAAGTAAATAGTCACTTGTCGGCTCACACTTGAGAACTAAGCAATGTCAGAAACAGAAAAAGAAATGAGTCTAATAACTACACATGAAGTCATAGCTCCTTGAAATAACAGTGAAGATACAATAAAAAACCCAAATTCAAGTGAACTCGTGACGTTTTCTACACACAGATTTCCACAGTATGAAACTTCATGTGTACCCTAAAAGTCACTTTTGTTAGGTTGTGATAACCCAGACTTCTAAAGCAGGAAGATTATTTGTCCTGGGTGTTTAGGATTCTGCTAGAGAAGTCAAATGTTCTTAATTAGCTAAATTTGCTGTCATAGAATAACAAATTTTTAACTAATGAAATTACTTACTTTCTATTAAGGAATATATAAAACTTTTCCAGTATGTTCCTATCACACAAACATACATACAAACACACACACACACACACACACACACACACACACACACACACACACACACACACACACATACAAGCTTGGTCATGTAGGGATCTTAGGGTAGGTGGGTACTCTATCACATTTGAAGTTATCAACATAAAACAGGGTTTCTATGGCTCTGTTAATCATAAGATATCACTTCAAATGGGAGTTTCCTGTGACTATTGTCAGAAGAAATTAAGTGCATTATTTAGATTTGAAATACTGGTTGTGTGTAGGGACTTCCTCTTCTTGAACTTCTCAGTGAAAGGTGACTGACAAAGGAGAGCATTACTATCCACACAGTGCTAGGAATGAGACAGTCCACTCACTCAGGAAGACTGGGATCACAGTTCATGTCTGTTCCTCAGTCCAAAATGTCTACACCATGCCATGAATAGAGCCTCACTAATGCACAGGAAAAAAGAAAGGATGATCCTAATGCACAACTGGAATGCCTGCATGACTCCAACGTACCAAATAGTATAAAAACAAATGCCACTCATGCCCAATGATGTCTATGTCCTTATTAGGAACAGTAAACAATTAAGCTACATTTTAACTGTTTTATGAAATGTTTAGAGAATTTTTTTTAATTTTGAAATATTGTTATTCATACTATCAAAATTAAAAAGTTTTGACAATTGTCATTACTATGTAAAAAGCTAAAAATCAGAGATCACACTAAATATATTACCAAAATAAATTATTCCTGGTTGAGAAGACAGTGGGTATGTGTATTTACAAACATCTCCTATTTTGGAGAAAGCTAAAAAAACACTCCACAAGGATTTTTTAAGGTAAAAATAAAATGTGTTAATCTTGATTTATCAATATTTATTCTTTTTTAGCATTCTAACATATGTACTGTGATGTATTTGCACATCAATACAAGTCTCAAACAAAATGCCTCTTTAAAGAAACAATTTGTAATTGTGACTTTAAGAGTATATTTTATAAATTATTTCTTTATGTATAAATAAATCTGATTCACAAAAATGTTAATTCTAATGTCCTACCTTGGTTATAATTATTATCTAAACCTTCAGAGAAATACCAACATAATTATCTTCTTTCTACCTCTTCAGAAATCAATTAAATAGTAGCAATTACTATTGGCAAGAAAGCAGGAGAAACTAACCTTACACAAATGGAAGGTATTAACTTGTGTTCTATTGAAAGCTTACTAGTAGAACCAGGCACTGTTACATACCTGTAACCCTAGCACTCAAGAGCACGAGGCCAGCCTGGGCTACCTATTAAGAGCTTGTTCGAAAATTAAATTTGTTTTTAAAAAGGGACTATTGTAAGACAATGCAATGTTTAATTAGCCAGATACGACATCTCAAACCTATAACTCCAGCCCTCAGAAGCTGAGGTAGCAGACTGTCTGGGCTATAAAGCAAGAATCCATATACAACAAAGAACAGAGGACAAAACAGTCACACTGGGGACTAAAGACAAGAAGGGCTAGGAGGTACTGAAATCAAGCCACTTTATATCACATATATGAAAGTCCTTCCTGTACAGCTACTAAAATATACAAGAAACAGCCTACCCCCACCATTGCTCTTCAGGCCCACTAAGAGCTGAATCTCAACCCTTACCTGAATAACAGCACTAAACCAGCATGTGTTGCCGACGTTCTTGAGTCCAACCGGAGCTTTGTCTTGTCTTTTTCTATCATAAGGGTTTCGAGAATCCCTCCAAACTTCTGTAGGTGTTTTCTTCAAACATGCTTTATTCTCTGCTATGCTGGCTTCAAGAACTCTTAAGAAATGAAAACACATTGTTGAAAAAGATTTACACTGTTATAGAATACAGTAAGCAACTCCATATGGTACATGAACTTTAAGAATTTGTTACACCACTCTACCATGGTCTGGGAAGTAATGATGCTGACAGTTAGAAGCCATTAAAAACATGGCAGTGACCCGGTAGCCCTCATCCAGCAGCTGGTGGAAGTAGAAGCAGACACCCACAACTAATCACTGAACTGAACTCGAATCGAGTTGCAGAGAAGGACGAGTGAAGAGCAAAGGGGTCCAGACCAGGCTGGTGAAACCCACAGAAACAGCTGACCTGAACATCGGGGAACTCTTGCTCCCCAGACTGATAGCTGGGATACCAACATGGGACTGATCTACGGGATGTCCTGTAGTAGTTCAGTCCTTATCCCTAGCATAGGTGTGGACTTTGAGAGCCCATTCCACATAGAGGGATACTCCCTGAGCTAAGACAAATGGGGGTGGGCCTAGGCCCTATCCCAAAGGATACAATAGACTCTGATGACACCCTATGGAAGGCCTCACCATGGGGCAGGGAGCAGAAAGGATACGTGATAGGTAGGGTTTTAGTTGGAGGGGGAGGTTAGGGGAGGAGGGGAGGGAGAGGGAACTGGGATTATCATGTAAAACAATCTTGTTTCTAATTCAAATAAAAAAATCTGCAGAAAAAAATGTTCTTAGGAACATTTACTAGTTTTTCTTTCAGGATATCATTGATTTTTCAATATTTCTTTTCTCTAGAATAATGTAAAATAGAAAATATCACCAAGAAATAAATTGATATATATTTTAGAATCTATTCACAACAACAACCAAAAAGAACATGGCAGAGGTCTCTCCAACTCCATGCCCCTCCCATCAATGCCTGAAGCAGGTGGGCGAGCTGGCCCTGAGGTCATAAGAGCAGGAGAGTTGTCCTTGCCCTCATCAACTACAGCACTAGAGAGAGTGACCCCTATGCCATGCCTGGGCAACAGAGTAGAGCTGGCCCTGAGGTGTAGGTATAGGAGAATCAACCCTGAGGACCTAAAAGCAGGAGAACTGGTCCCTCCCCTTGCACATTGCTGCAAGGGGTGAACTAGCCATGGCAATGCAGGAGAGCGCACCCTGGTGATGAGTACAAGGGAGAACTGTCAGGCTGACCAACCCTTCAACTACCCAGGCCCAGAACCAGGGTTGAGTTGACCAACCCCAACATCCACCCCATCTGAGATCTGCTGGAGCGCATGATGGGACCAGTCCTCCAGAACCAAAGCTGCAGGATCTCCATGACACAGAGCAACAGCAGGATAACCAAGAGGTGTCCCAGTGAGGGTCCAACATGAATAGTGCTGTAGAAACCAGAGGTCTCGAACCAGACTAATGACTCTCTGCAATGAACACGTGCATGGAATAATATGTGGATAACAGGTTTACTGCATGACTTCACTGTCACACTAGGGCATCCGTGATGAGATTTTTTTTCTCCTTTTTTTTTTTGGTTTTTCGAGACAGGGTTCCTCTGTGTAGCTTTGGAGCCAGGATCCTGGCACTCTCTCTGTTAGACCAGGCTGGCCTCACAGAGATCTGCCTGCCTCTGCCTCCCAAGTGCTGGGATTAAAGGCATGTGCCACCAACGCCTGGCTTTTTCTCCTTTTTTATAGCTTAAATTTTATTTTATTTTGGTGAGAAGGTTGCCAGGGCAGAGGGTGGATACAAAGGGATGGAGAAATGAATAGGATGGAGATGCATGATGTGAAAGACACAATAAAGAGAAAAGAAAGCTTAAAAAAAAAAAAAAGAACATGGCAGTGTCCATACCCAACAGGTAAAGTGAAGTGTCAAGTCAGATTATTTCCTAAGAAAACTTCAAATACAAAACGTTAATCAGATTAACAATAATCACAATACACACACACACACACACACACACACACACACATCCATGAGCCACACAGTGACAATCTGGACCAGATTAGACTGCATATGCAACAGTGGTCCCAAGAAGTACAATGGAAATGACATTTCCTTTGCCTAGTGGCCTCCTGTTACAACACAGTGATGATGATGCAAGTATAAGCAAACCTGTTTTTCCAGTCCTTAAAAACCACAGGACCTACAGTAATACCCAGTACAAAGCACTCAGTAACTGTGACACTGCATTTATACATTCAAATTGCTACACTATTTTGTCTTTATAGTATTCATACCTATTACAAAGCATACTCTAAAAATAAATGCCACCGTATGTTGGCAGAAGCCTCACTTTTCTCATGTTTGTTTGTTGACTGCATCAAGGGAATACATGGAGGTGTTAACCTATGATATGACATCTAGGCTTTTGTGACCACATTCTGATAAAATTGTTTATTCACACCTTTTTTAGAACTATCTTCAATATTAACCAGTATGTAACTTAAATTAGTATATAGTATTTTAACTTGAAAACACTGACACAGGCTGCAGGGTGCTCAGCTGTTAAAAGTTAGGCCTGACATGGTCAATACCATAGTTTTGATCCACAGCACTGCAAAAAATAAAGTTAATATACACTCTTATAAGTAGAAGAAGGAGGGCCATGAGTTCAAGGTCACCATCAGATACACAATAAGACCCTGTCTCATCAACTCCAAAGAAATAAACAAGTGAATAAGTAGTAGGAATTACAACTGGAGAAAAGAATCATAATCCAACAATATACATTTGTATTATATTGGGCAACTTAAGTATAAACCCAATAAATAGTAATTTTCAAAAAAAGCTAAGCTCACAACCAAAACATCAAGAGAACACATGATACAGAATTATAGGTACTAATTTGGGATATAAGCTTCTAGATAGCTCATATTAATATGATTATATAAATTGAAATATATGCATATATCCAAAGTATATATGCATTTAGAAAAAACAACATTTAAACATATAAATTTTGTAATCCTTAGCCTCCACAACAAGCACACAGGAACATGATTATGTATACATACAAAGTCATTAAGAAGTACCAATATCCAAAATAATTATATACCATATGTCCAATGAAGTCAAAAACATTTACCATTGGCTTATTACAAAAAGCAAACAAACAAACACCAGACTCCTGTGTGATAAATTCCTAAAGGTGAACTGGACAGTACATTCAAAAGAACAAAAGGAAACAAAAAATTAAAGAAATAAATTTGTGACAAAATTGTGAGCTCCATAATTAAAAAATATTTTAAAAGTTCAGAAGTAAATGAAATTTGATTACATAAGAGGCAAAAACAATACAGGTCCACATCAGTGATTTTTTTTAGACTGAAACATATCTTCCTTACTGTGCTTAAAATGTCTTTTCCTTTCTGCAGCATAGACGAATTGATATGAGCATGCTGTGTACATGTTCTTACCTGCTGATGGCTTGCTCTTCATCGGTTATTCCAGTCTCCCTGAATGCCCTGTTTGACTCTGCCAAACTCAAAGCAATCGCTCTCTGAAGATCATCTTTGTCATCTCCAGTGAGATCGATGACATCTATAAAGCAAAACTGGCTTTCTCAAAATGAAGGCAAACAAGTAAGAGTGAACCCCCACCCCCACACACACACACACAAAAAGACTGTATGCCCAATAAACAGGGACAAACCAGAAGCTAGTACCACATTAACTCTCTGTTTTATAAGCATGAATATGTCTTTAAAAATCCAATCATGGTTACCATGAACTATCATTGGTAATTTAATAGTTTCTTCTATAAAAATCTAGCGTAAGTAGTAAAGAGAAGAAAAATCTTGGTATTTATTTATTATGTAATCTCTTATTGAAAGCTATTAAACAGAAAGCCTGTTGGGAATATGGTTTATCAATAAAAAGCAAAATAAGCACTACATTGGTGCTTTCTAATTGTGTATATATTATACTGTGTGGCCACAGGGTAGTGGTGTGTGTGTGTGTGTGTGTGTGTGTGTGTGTGTGTGTGTGTGTGTGAGACACTGTGGATAGTCTTTAGCTCTAATGAAAAGTAGGAAAGGAGATGGAAGGAGATGGAAGGAGCTGTCACTTCTCTACCATGTGATTAGTTTAGGACATATGCCCTTATTTTCATTGAACACAAGATTTTCACTTTCACAGAGTTATGTAAACAAACATACTTGTTCCATTTCTTAAAAAAGAGCTTGCACACTACAAGCTCTACCTCTGCATCAAATGAATAAACCCACAACTACTATCACCATCAGTAAAGGATGCTCACAAAGTTCTGCAATATATACTGTTCAATTTCCTTGACAGAGAAGTTGTCGCTATGAATGCTATTATTATAATTTAAGAGGTAGGAATCAGTCTAATAAGAAAAAGAATATGTAATTGGAATTATCTTCATACTTACACATAATTTATAAATATCTGAATATTACATGAGAAAAAAACAGGACAAAATGGGGAAAGCTACCTTAAATTTAATCACTGAATTATAGAATTCAATGTTTATTGAGGGAATGAATACTAATGAGCATTGATAATTGCAAAAGTCTACTTCTATGGTTAGCTACATTTCTTTCATCAATAGTGGCATACAAGAACTATTAAAATATTAGAAACAGTTGCCATAGAAAGATTTTTTATAATGTCTTAAATACAATAAAACCTCTTAAAAACATAGTAAGTTTTGCTAGAATCACGTCTGGGAAAATAGGCCAAGCATACAGTACACAGAATACAGTAGCTGAAATGATGGGACACCTCACAAGCCATGAAGTACAAAGTTTCATAAGACCAGCTACAAGATATCTATACCCAGACCCAGCTAAGGAGGTACAGCTATAAGGAAGGTAGAGCTAAGAAAGGGAAGAACTATAAGGTAGAGCTATAAGAGGGTAGAGCAACCCAGTCCAGACTCGGTTCTAGGTGGTATGAAATGCATCAGAAAACAAGAGCCTTCTCAGTAATTTAAACAGAACCTGGGCAATGATGGGAGAGGATATAAATTTGAGAAAAAAACACAGAAAAGTAGAAAGCCAAGCTCTAAGAACAGGATCAATTAGCCCTGATTCCATTCCCCCATCTTTCTATTGTGTTTTCATCACGAAACAAACATGTCTTCCATATTTCCTTGCAAAAAAAAGATTATGAATATGATTTGTAACATGTCAGTACCATCACTAAAAGGAGACTTTGAAAGCAGAAGCAAAGGAGCAGCCATATTACTGTTGCTTCTGCTTTTTCCAGTGTTCTTAATGGACATGTAGAAGTTGTTCTAGAGTAATACTCCAATATCCAATGTTCAGCTGCAAGAAAGTCACTCAGAGCAAAAAGGGAACTCTATTAGCGTTTCAGTATCTAAGTGGAGCCATGGAGGTTATTCATCTAGGTCTCTATTCCCCTAAGGCAAAGTCCCAGTCCAGTCCTGATCAGAGCCACCCTAAAGGCTGTCTTCTGGTGTGGCAGAGGGGTTAAAGCACTGTGATGCTCAGTCCTGCAATGATCTGCAGTCATTGAGTTCACCACCCTTTCCTCAGCTCTCTGCAATGAGGTTTGTCAATTGCTTAATCCTTTGGATTCAATTCCTTCTTTAAAATTACAAGCATATTTGATGCTTCATGGCTGACTAGAAACTCACTGAGAAACAGCAATTAATTATACTTATACTCTTCCATGATCTATGGATTGGAGTTCACACAAAAACAAACAATATCAAGGCAGTATGTTCTGACCTATCCCACCAGTGTTGGGAAATGTGAATAATAGCCTAAGAATAGAGAAATGTAGCCGGGCATTGGTGGTGCACGCTTTTAATCCCAACACTCGGGAGGCAGAGGCAGGCGGATCTCTGTGAGTTCGAGGCCAGCCTGGTCTCTAGAGCGAGTGCCAGGATAGGCTCCAAAGCTACACAGAAAACCATGTCTCAAAAAAAAAAAAAATAGAGAAATGTACACAGATTCCAGGTGTAAGTCCTTCATTTCTTAAACCCCAATACGTTTGGTTTTTTGTCTTTTTTTTTTTTTTTTTTTTGCCTTAAATCGGCTTTATAAGTGATCTATTCATCCCTTAAGACACTTTAAAGAAGGGAAGAGAAATCCTGTAAGGAAAGAACACAATCACGATAATGTGGATAGTCACCGTCTGTTGCTGTTCATATTTGCACTGCTGATGCAGGCTGAGGCATCGGTAGCATGCTGGAATTCATATTACTTAGAAATAAATGCATACTGCCTTTTTTTAAATTCAGTTTCTCTTAAGAATTACAACTTTGATCAAAAAAGGTAATTTTACTAACCTTTGAATCTTGATTAACAAGGTTTTTAAATTGTTATTGACTAAAGCTGCACAGGTTATATGTGGCAAAGCATGCTATAACTGCTTGCCCAAGGTTGGAGTTGCAAACTTAGTATTTTTCATAGAACACCAGTTTTTGGTTGAAAGAATATATGACATACTACAAAGTATGAATACCTGAACTTCAATTTTATCAGTCATTGCAGAGCAACTGTTGTTAAAGACTAACAGGAAATTTTCATCCATGCTCAGAATTTTGGGAAAAACAAAAACAAAAACCAAAAATACCTTTCAACTACTATGATCCTAATAGTTTCTCAGAATGTAAAGGCTTTTCTGGTAAAAGCAGTTCATCAGCTGCTAACAAATTTGATATTTATCATAGTATTCTTTCATAATATAGATGGAGCTACAATTATCAATGCAGTTTCACGTCATTTAAGGGTAACAGGTTCATTCAAATAGCAAGACATTGGTAGATTTTAGTATGTAACAGCACCATTTGAAAGGCAATTGATAGTCACAATCATTCCTGACACAAATGTGACTGGAGTCAAACTGCAACTCACCCTTAGGAAATTAAGAACCACTGAAGTTTGGTATATTAAACAAAACATTCAATATTATTTGAATATACAATTAAAACACTCCTCCCTTTCCTAAAGGACATCTGTAAAAAGCCAGATTTTCCTCACAAAACAGAACCAAAGAAATTTATTCCAACAGAATGCAAACCCTCCAACACAGATCTGAGACCCCAGCTCTTCTGCAATACCACAAAGAAGAGACACCTGCAGTGGAGAAATGCCTGTACCCTTCTGATAATTTGTTTCAGAAAAAAAATATTTATACAAAATATTTACATCAACAGAATAAGCTGCTATTTTAGTAAGAATTAGTTTTCTAAGCTTGTCTGAATTTTAAGTTCTAACTAAAGAAATTTTTCTACCTTATATTAATTACCAAAAGCTCTTTGAAGTCCTTCATAAATTTGTGAGTTTAAAGGTATCCTGAAATCAAAAGTGTGCCACATTAATGCAAACATGTTTTCCAAGACTTTTGGCTAGGATTGGGGCTCTTGCAATCTGATTTTTATAATCCAGTTGACAAAAGATAAATCATAGTCACCTGACCAACAGGAGACAAATGTCAAGAAGCATTGCTACAAGCCCTGTGTGCCGATCATCCCTGTGATGAGGCCAGAACACACAAGCAGAGAACAGCTCTGACTGGACAGACTTGTCTTCCCCACTGTGGCCCAACCCAGTATGTACTGCTTTCTGATCCTTGTCCAGACACACAATTCCTATCTTCTGCCTTGCCCTGACAGCACTACAGATAAAAGACACCTGGTTCCTTGCACTGGGCTAAGAGACAAAAACTGTCTGGGCTAGAAAGGACCACACTCAGTTGCTGCTGCTACCCTCGTCTCTCTCCACATCTCTAATCCTCCAGTGGGTGGACAGATTGGCACAACTGTGATGCAGATGGGAACTGCAGCCTGCCTCTGCTGGTATTGGGCCACAGCACACTTTAATGATGGAAGAGGTTAGCTGAGATCAGATGCCATCAATCCTTGACTGACACTTCTTCCAGCACAGGAAAAGGCCTCCTTACTGGTACAGCTATTGTAATTACATTTACTTCATTGTGTTCTCATTACACCATGAAGATGCTTTTCTTCCCCCATAGTGTGACAACAATGTGACCATCACCAGAAAATACTTTTATGACCTACTCATACCACATTAATTAGATTTCAAATATCATTCTACTTAAGGAATTAGTAAGTAAAATGTAATTTTAATAATGGGGCAAGCCAGGTGTTGGTGGCGCATGACTTTAATCCCAGCACTCGGGAGGCAGAAGCAGGTGGATCTCTGTGAGTTCGAGACCAGCCTGGTCTACAAGAGCTAGTTCCAGGACAGCCTCCAAAGCCACAGAGAAACCCAATCTCAAAAAACAAACAACAACAACAAAATAATGGGGCAATGTGAATTTGTTTTTTCTTTTTTTTTCTTTTTCTTTTTTTTTTTTAAATTCTCCTCCGGATGTCTATTATTAGTTGGCAACTTGACTACATCTGGAATTAACTAAAACCAAAGTGACTAGGTACTCCTGTGTGAATTTTTTTTCTTAATTAAAACATTTGAAATGGGAAGACCCACGTTTAATCCAGATCTTTTGAAGCAGGAAGATGTACCTTTATTCTGGGCTACCCTTTTTAGTGGCAGCCTACATAAACGGCATGGGAAAAGGAACCTTGCTCTTTGCGCCTGTTTGCTCTCACTCTTGTGAGCAAATCCCTTTCTTCACTAGCATTAGAGTCTACTTCTTTGGAAGTCTGGAATATACTGACGACCACTGAATATTCGGGCCTTGAGACTTGCTGAATTTCTTTTTCAGAGATTGATAAAACAGCAAATATATTAGATGCATAGTTATCAGTTGTATAATGAAAACTAGCATTATCTGCATGTTTATTAAAAAGAGGTGAAAATTAATTTGACTATAAACAATTGGTAATTGCATAAGTAAATTGAATTCCATCCATATACCAGCACACCATATGCTCATATCTGCACCATGGCAACACTTTAGGAAAACAGTACAAGCTTCTTTTCTACCTACCCTCCCTGTAGTATCAGGGTGAGAACAACACGAAGACACTAAGGAGACATGCTGCTTGGGTACCACTTGAGGAAACTATTATGGTCATCTAAGCAGTTAACAGCATTTTTAAGATTGTCCAAACTAAGACTGGGCATTGGTGGCACACACCTTTAATCCCAGCACTTGGGAGGCAAAGGCAGGAGGATCTCTGTGAGTTTGAAGCCAGCCTGGTCTAACAGAGTGCTAGGATAGGCTCCAAAACAATACAGAGAAACCCTGACTCAAAAAACCAAAAAGGATTGTCCAAACTAAAATAATTTCCTATAACATCAGAAATACAACAATAACACTCATCTTTATAAGTGTTTGCTATCCAAGAAATAATAGCAAATGTTTCTCTAACTCCCAAATACAAGCATCCTATTGGCTTTTACACACACCTTCAGTGTTTGCATGGCTTATAACTCACTTCTCCATGAAAACACATTTTTTAAATGTGTGGGGGTTTTTTGTTTGTTTGTTTGTTTGTTTGTTTTTTACAAATGCATCATTTAGCTCAAAATCTAGTTGAATGACAATGCAAAGATTTTATTTTGAAAGAGTGAAATGAAGTTGTGCTCAGTTTAATAACTCAAAAGCAGGAAGAACTCCATGTGGAGAGTTGAACGATAAAAGGTGAACAAGAAGAGTCCTGGGTGATACACTCAGTGGTACGGGGTTTGCCTTACATGTGCTAAGATCCTGGCTTTACTCCCCAGGACTGAGAGGGAAGGAGAAAGGAATCTGAAGAGAGTGGAGGAAGAACACTTGACAGGACAGTAAGGAGTTGAAGCAACAAGTTGGAATGCAAAACTAGAACTGTACACTGAATGGTTTGTTTTAAGAGAAAAGCAACCTAGAAACTGAAGGATTCTAGGAATTGCAGATCTGAAGTGGAAACACCATTGAGCCTCACAAGTCAGCCTCAAGGGCTTCCAGTCTCACTGTTGTCTCCTGAGCCAAACACAATATCGCCTCTCTCACACAGCCCTGTGGTGCCTTCCTCACCTCTCCTCAGGTATTTGTTCAAATGTGACCTCACCCAAAAAGCACTCTCCGAGGACAGGACCTGAAATAGTAATTCCTATGCCCAACCACATCTACACCCTGGCCCAACACTTCATTCTTGGTGAACTTCGGAGGACTCAGCATTAGTATTCTCCACTCTCTGTCCTCCTTAAGCAAAAACAGACTGCATCTCTCAATGGCTTATGAAGCATTAAAAAAATCAATATTTGTGTACCAAAACAACTGAAATTTAATACCCAAATATTGAAACATAATTTTAAAAAGTACGCTAGGTGTAGTGACAACAGTAAGATGTGAGTATATGTTCCCAATTTCTACAGAGGACAGATAAATACATGGATATAAACAGCATACAAATGCAAAGTGCCTTCTCCACTCTCCAATCTTCCCTACTCTGATTTATTAATCTTCGCATAACAATCCTTGATTCTGCTTTTGTGACTGCAGAATGCACAGTCTCTAAAACTGTAATGTATGAACAGGTCTTTGTATGATATATTATAAATTTCAGCATTATTTAACTTTAATTTAGATTCCAGGTAACTATACTGAACAGCTTAGGTGTTCCAAATACACTTATTTTAATAACAGCTACTAAATTCATAATGGTAGCATCCATAAGGAAGAAGATTTAAGTTAAAAGAAAATGGGGAGTCATTCAAAAACTCTCACTTGTTTTCTGTGTCTTTCAACTTGCATGGTGAAAAAACTGAAGTTAATATTCCATGTTAGTCAATGGCTACAAGACTGTGATAGCCCATGGCCAGCATTCTCTCCTAAGTCAGGAGATTCTGAGCACAGAAACAGAAATAGGCCTAGGAAATACAAGCTTCAGTTGAAAAAAGAATGAAATAAATTTCCAAAGTCATACAGTTAAAAGTTCCCTAGTCCACATCTATTAGAACAGATCTCATGGGCTTGAAGCACCTTCCTGCATGGAATGGGAATGTTCTAACCTACTTCTAAGTGTAACTTTGGCTGCTGGTGAATGACCAAAATAGTTTCACGTAATAGAAATTTCTAGACAGAGCTGTAACTTTCACTGATTTTTTTTTCCTACCTAAAATTACTTTTTAAAATTTTTGAGGAATGGAAACCATGTAAGAGTCCAATGATAAAATCCTTAGACGTGAGAATAGAAGCATTGTTCCCATCACCATCTGGGCTTCACACCACCCAGGCCAAGCATTCTAATCACTTTCTGAAATCTAGGATGGAACCTCAAGGGCTGCCTTGTTTTTAATGGGATTCAGCTGGTATGGAGGCTAGACACCTGCAGCACTTAGAAAACTTGGAGACCCTACTACTAAATTAGTACTCATGTCGATGCATTACACCAGTTTCTGTAAACCTTAATGCTGTATTACTTTCTACATTACGATTACCTACCCAAATCCCTCTTATCTTTTGATCCATATTTTGATTGATCAACTGTAGTACATCTTGCTCTGGTGGAAATATACTGTTTTTGTCCTGTTTTAAAAAAGTTTAAAACAATTTAATAATTGTGGTATAAAAATATCACTATTATATTTCATATTGGCCAAACCCTTTGTATAGTCATGGCTAAGACAGTGTGTGCCAAGACCCAAAAACATCACAGTTTCTCCTTTGACTCAATTACATTTCTGATAGCCAATACCGTGCATTTAGTCTAGTCCAATTTAGTTGTATATGTAGTAAGGGCTGATAATTGTGCAGAAAGCCAGAGACTCGTGTCAGTGTCCTGCCCAATCACATCCCACAGGTACTCCCTTGAGACAGGTCCACCGTTAAGTCTACATCTAGCCTGGAAGCCAGCAACAATCACCAATCCTCTTGTCCGTGTCCAACATCACCAAGTTACACAGAGGCTTTCTATGTGGATTTATGGAATTTAAACACAGGCCCCCATACTTGTGTGGTCATCTCCCTAGCCTCTAACAGTCATTATTATTATTATTATTATTATTATTATTATTATTATTATTATTGTTATTATCTGAAAAGATCTCATACAATTTCATTCCTAACTTAAGTTAGGAGCATAAGACATTCTATTGAAAATTTGTTATCTAACATGGTATGGATTCTGAAAAGGCCTTGAATTTTTGCTAGTTATATTGCAAATAATTTGAGCCTTTTCCCAGAATACAACAGTATTAAATTAGAGTAGAGAATATTATGAAAGGACACTCAGTACAGTAACTGAAGTTCTGAATACAAGTTTCCTTGAAATCATCTTTTCTCTCAAAAATAAAAGGTGAAACTAGAAATATGAGATGGATTTACTATTAAAAGTATTGAAAAGATAATTACTTATTCAGTATTACAGGAAGGGGCACAAATGTAAATGTTCTTTGAATCTAGTGGCATAACTTACAATTGCCTTTGATGGTCAGAAGATACACGGTTAAAGATTCAACAGTAGCCCCAAGGAGGACTTTTGGAAAACATGTTTTGTTTTTTGTTTTGTTTTGTTTGTTTTTTCCTCTAAAAGAGACACTCAGGCCAAATAGCTATGTGCCAGCACACATATTTAGTATATGAGTTTTTTCAGTTCAGAGAGATATTTTACCAGCACTGAAACCAGAAGGTGACAGGCTGGGAGCGTGATTTTATTTACCCTAAAGCTGAGGAAAAGAAAGAAGAAAGTAATAATTTAGTGAAAATAAAACTGCCATATTGAAACTCCACTACTGTAGAGTTTCAAATACCAATGTACTTCCAAAGGAAGTGACACAGTGGTCAAACATGAGATATTTCCTTCACATCAACCCTTGGGAAATTCTACACTCTGAAAATTCTGTCAGTTATTCCTTCTACACTCAGCTTTGTGAGCAAGTCTGCACTTACTCAGACTCCTCTGCATCTTGCATCTTTCCTTCCACACACAGGCTTGCAATCCAGAAAAACTGAAAATACACAAAAGACCTTCATTTCTCAATACCTGCACAGTCAAAAGTATTTCTCAATAATCTACTGAATGTATCTCTTTACCTACTCAGTTCACAGTCACTAAGTTTATTGAATCAAAACTATTCCCTAGCAACTGTTATACTTCCAATAACTTTACAAAACAGGATACAAATATTGCTACCAAAAGTAATGACAACGAAGAGTGAGCAAGAGGCTCATTATGCAAGCACCCATTAAATTTCAACAGAGCTGTGTCTCAATGGTCACTAGTCTAGGGAATGGACACACTACCCAGTGAGCCTCCAGCTTAGCACAGCACATTATGAAACCACAGCAGCAAACAAGGCTCTCAAAGAATAGTCAGCTAAGATACAACCTGAAACCTCAATTACCAACTCTTTACTCCAAGTGAAAAGTAAAGTTGGATGATATTTTTCTAGAGCTATAGATATACATGGGGGAGGGGTTGGTTATCAAGAGACATCTGCCTTCTGACTGTGGGCTGTGCTCT
The DNA here is from genome assembly GCF_003668045.3 of Cricetulus griseus. Classification (NCBI taxonomy): domain Eukaryota; kingdom Metazoa; phylum Chordata; class Mammalia; order Rodentia; family Cricetidae; genus Cricetulus; species Cricetulus griseus. The sequence goes on from NC_048597.1 coordinate 18,240,822, forward strand.
CTCTAAGGGAACCTATTCAAGTCACCACTGGTGCCGCTAGCATTTTCAGTCATCCTTGCCGAGAGTTTTGAACAGGTGATACACCTGGTTTAAGCAGTATTTTCCCCTTTTGCACAGCAAATAAGCCTCCCATTAGCATAGTCTCGAAGTTCCGCTTTTCTCCCTCTGGTCATGATCTTTGTGTCCTAGGGCAACGTCAACAGCAAGAGCTCGCAAGAGTCCTTCTAAAATCTTACCTCTCCAACTAGAGCATGAAACTGAACTATTTGCCAGTTTGCATCTCTAACTATTTGGCTTCAGTAAAAACTACACTTTGCTGTCTTCCTTCTGTTTTCTTTTTTTTTTCTTTTCTTTTTTTTTTTTTTTAGCTATGTAATTAGTTCCTTTTTCCCACCACAGAAACGGATGTTATTCTCAAACACACTCCCTTCCTAGACTTAGCACCCTTCACTTTCTCCCAGGTTCTTCCAACATCAAAGCATTTCTCAACTTTTTTTTAATTCCCTTTCATTAGTCCTGAAGATTTTTCTATGCAAAATTTAGTAGCATCAATGTTCAACCAGATGATTTCCAAATGACAGTCCTTAGCAGCACACTCTGGATGTTGGCAAAACTTGTTCCAAGCAAGAGGACAGGGAAAACGGTCTCCAGCAAGCAGCTGCTAACTCTTAAGACCAAAATAACTTAGACTAGAGAGGGAAAGGTTAGAGACACTTCATGACAGAGAAAACAGTAAGTTACACACTGAGGGGGTAAGTAGCACCGGGTGTTGTAAACTTCAGCTCATTCTGTATTATTGCCAGTGTGTAAAGTAAAGGGAGAAACTGAGGCTAGAGGTGAAAACTGGGCAAATCCTCAGTTTATCCTGAGCTTGACAAAAGCAAGAATGTCGACCTCATACAAGCAGCAGAAAGGGAAATGGCTCTCCCTACGGTTTCCTAATTTTCACAGTTTCAGATTAAAACCATACATGCTCCTCAAACATGCTAGTGATCTCATGTCTCAGATCTGTAACACATACAAATAGGTGCTTATGTTTTATATATACTAGTTTGGTATTTTCGGGTACTTAAGACGAAAATCATAGCCAAGCAGACACTTTAATATTATCTCCTGTATCACAGTTATTAAACTGTGCTAACGTATGGGGGATATCATTATACAGTGAAAAATCCTAAGTGCTACATGAGAATATTCATAAGAGGATAAGCTAGGGCCTTGGGCCAAGTCTCTCACGTATTTTGACTTAAGTGTGCAAGTGAGAGTGTAAATCTCTCATATATCTTCACTTAAGGTACAAATGAGAGTACATGGTGTCTTCAAACCTCTCTCTCTCTCTCTCTCACACACACACACACACACACTCTCTCTCTCTCTCTCTCTCTCTCTCTCTCTCTCTCTCTCTCTCGGTGTGTGTGTGTGTGTGTGTGTGTGTGTGTGTGTGTGTGTTTTCATTTCAGATTAAGGAAGACTTTGATTCTATGAAAACCTTTTCTCCAAATCTTATTTCCAATGTGAAGTAAGGGAAGGAACTTTTATAATATAGTAAATTTATAAACTTATACCCTCAAAGCAAAACTCAGCTTCTACTGAAAATTGACAAATGACTATCCACTTAAAATTCTAGATTTTTGTGAATATAACTCACATAGTTGTTTTATAGTTCAAAGCAATGTATTCTATATGAGATACTCATAAAAAGATAGATAACTTAAAATTGTTTGCCTTTAATCTAGAAAATATGTTACCAATAAAATTTATATTCATTAATTTTTACGTATGATTCACCTCTGCTTAAGGAGTAAAAGTAATACAATATCAAGAAAAAAATTCAATCAATGTTTATAAACCATTAAGAAGGAAAACTTACTTGCATCGGCTTGGCTTCCCACACTGATGTATCTATCGTTGCCTGGGAGTGCTGTCTGGTAATAGCCCGTCTCTTCCTGTGTGGGGGTCTTGGCATTCTTGGCAGTGAGGAAAGCCACTGCTAACTCCAAGTTTCCATTGCTATCCTTCAAATATCAAGAAGGGAACATCCAATGATTTGGGAGTAATGACAACCAATCACACAAAATGTATGTTATTTTATCCATAATATTTTGTAGCAAAAAACATTTTGATTTAGACTTATTATTAATGCAACTAGATAATAAAACTCACTACCCATAAACTCTATCTCAATAATCATTTCATAAAACTATAATAATTATTTGATATTCATTATTAAAACTTCTATTACAATGCTAAATCAATTCTTTATTTTCTTAGTTTTTTATTACTTTGTTTTCCATTTAGAAAAATCCAGTCATGAACTTCTAATTTTAGACAAATGAGTAGTCAGGAATTTTTTTCTCTGGGTTTAGCCATAAGAGTGAAAAGTGAATACTTGAAATACAGCTTCTTTAACATGGGTACTGGATGCACACCTAGAATAAACTTAAACAAAATGTCAAGAATTCTAGGACAGAAGAGGTATCAGAACTTGACAGTGTAGAGAAGCACTGGAACTGGTGGGCAAAATTAGTCACTGCCATCAAGATGACAGACAACTCTACACACACACACACACACACACACACACACACACACACACACACACACACACACACACACTCCAGTGCTCATCAAAAGCAAAACTAACCAAAATATGCTAAAGTTCATTCAGCAGTAATGCAAGGCAGCAAAGCAGTGAGAGGAGGCTTGCTCAGCTATTATCTTTAGATTTTCTGAGAGGCTAATGATAAGTAAAATGTAATACAAGCTCAGGACAGCTGAGACAGCACAGCAAACTCGAATGTTAACCAAGTCATCTCCATAGCAGCAACCAGGATGCAGAAGGCCTGGCAGTTTAAGCAGAAAGCCAGGAGACCGTTGTGGACACCTTATTGATGTTACTTTAAAAAAGCTTACACTGTCTATACATTTAAAAAAAGAAAGAAAGAAACAGTAGCAGCAGAGCCTGAAATCACTGCTAATATTGTAAAGGTAAGACATGGTACAGAGATCAAGATAATTGCAAAATAACCATCAACCAAATGAAAGAATAACCAAAACCTGGCCCAAATCTATGGCAGGGAGTTAAGGAGAAGGTAGCTGGGAAGGCAATGTGCTTTAAAGTGTGCTTCCTTTGTGCCTATATGAGTCTCTTAAGTGACTCATCCAAGATAACAAGTTTACAATAGGCCACTATTAGATAAGTGCACTGTCATAAAATGAACTGCAGTAACGATGGCTACCATTGACAAAGTGCTTCCTAGGTGTCTAGAAGTGTACTAAGAGCTTTGAATGCCCTGCTTCACGTGAGGAAAACCCAAACACAGCGGGGAGTTTACAACTTGGCTGTTACTTAGTTTGTCTGGCTAAGTATAGATTGGTGTTATGGTTTAGATAGAAAATGTTCTTCACAGGTTCCTGTGTGTGAACACTAGTAGCCAACTGGTGTCAACAGTTTGAGAAGTTGTTGAACTTTCTAGGGAGCTGGGCTGAGTGAGAAAGGTGGCCTCACATAGAGAGGGACTAGTGCATACCATAGTCCTCACATAGAGAGGGACTAGTGCATACCATAGTCCTCACATAGAGAGGGACTAGTGCATACCATAGTCCTCACATAGAGAGGGACTAGTGCATACCATAGTCCTCACATAGAGAGGGACTAGTGCATACCATAGTCCTCACATAGAGAGGGACTAGTGCATACCATAGTCCCCCTTTTCCCAACTCTGCTGTCTGTTCTGCCAAGGTCTGAGTGTGCAGCCTCAAGCTCCTGACACCATGACCTCCCCATGAGGCAAACAAATCCTTCCTCCTCCAAGTGGTCTTTTAAAATGGATATGTATGTGTGTGCAGCATGTGTGTGTGTGAATGCAGACATGAGTGCAGTGCCTGTGGAGGCCAGAAGAGGGGGTAGACCCATTAGAGCTGAAGTTACAAATGCGTGTAGGCCACCTGATCAGGGTGCTGTGAACCAAAATCCAGTCCTCTGCAAGAGCTGCAAGTGCTCTTACCACTGGGCCATCTCTCCAGCCCTCCCAAGTTGTTTTTGTTGGGTATTTGGCCACTAACAGCACTTTCAAATTAAAGATCATGAAGTCAGTGACTGTGGTTCCCAAAGCACAGGAGTTGTTGGTGTGTTGCTAACAGTATAACTCATTAAAAGATACCTTGAAAAAACATAAAGGCCATCAGTTAGGGTTTAAGTATCCTATTTACTCTAGCACTCAAACTGAAATGAAAGTTCATGAAGAAAAAAAAACTCTTAAAATGTAAACAAGACTTAATTTGATCTATATTTCTCAAATTTAAAGGGGGAGGGGGTTCCCTCAAATTTCCAATAGCAAAGTGATGGGCGACAGCCTCATCCTCTGTGATCTCCTGGGAAAGGCACTTTCTGAAAATAAACTTGGAATGGGTTAGTCATGTATTTATCAGAATGAAAGAAAGCCTGGCAACCATCTGAGTGTCAGGCTCCCAAGAACTGGGGCTGCACTCTTGCTTCCTCTAACAACAGCATGCACAGCTCTGGATTAACACCATCAGTAACACTGCTTCATCAGTTTCCTTCTGGCAAGTGAGACAAAGCAACGCTCCCAGCAAAGCAGTGGACACTTAGCCTTATTCAGGCACCAGCGCAAGGCTGCTGCAGTTCCCATTCCAACTCTCCCACAGACTGGTGTGTGTGATCTGGGGTGGGTTACTTACATCTCCATTTCCTCATCTTCAAAGGAGAAAATGGAAGTATTGGTCTCTTGGTAATATAGGACTGAAGGCTGCCTGGTCCATCTCTCTGGTTATCACTATCTCTGGTTATCACTATTGATTTTTATTCCAATGATAAAAGTAAATAAAGACCCTCTGGTTCAGAATCAGGGACCATTTTAACTTTTTTCCACATAGTTAAGAGGCAAGAGCTCAGGGGCTATGTGTGACTACAGTGATAAAAATGTTACATACAAATACGCTCAAACTACAGTTCTATTTCAAGCAAATACTTCACTTGCTTGATCACTCTCACAGTGCACTATCCATGGGAGTTGACTCATCTCGGCACCTCTGTGGGAAAATGAAGCTGTATCTAGGATGCAACCAAAATGACACATTGGATCTGTCGCACATATACTGAAATCTGAGGTTAAATGTCCTTAAGGCATGACTAATTGAATGCTGAGTCTCTACTGATTCTCTTTGTGATCCTCCTTCACCTCTTACTCAAACCCACCCACTGAGCTCCATTTATATGCTAAAACACAGTTGGGTAACTTATTCATCAGCGCTGGGGTTATGCCCTACTATTCTGCAAGAAAAGTAGCCAACATAGAGAGGTTATGCATCACCCCTAGATACCATGAAACATCAAATCCCTGAAATTTTACAGGCTTACAATTTGCAGCCTAGGAAATGAGGCTCTTGCTTTGAGCAGAGTGCTTTCCTCCATCTGTACTGGTATCATATGGTTTAACTAAGAGCCTCAGCTTTTAAATACAGTACACAACAACAGAGACAAAAGGAAACGACACATTTAAGCTACAAGCAAGGGCCATACCTTCAGGGCTTGCTGCAGTATCTGGGTATCATTAATCCCAGTTATTTCTCTCAGCTGATTCAAAAATGTCTGCTGGTGCTAGAGGGCAGAAAAATTCAGAATTAATACACTAGGAACAATGGAAATTTTTAAAAAGACAAAATACTTTATTTTTAAGAAGAGCAAAAAAAGAAAGCAAGAAGAGAGAGTAGAATTTGAAAGTTAATAAAAATGTCATTCTTTCGTAACAAAGATGCCACACATCAGGGAGTCCTTACTCTACTCTCTTATTCCTAAACCTCAACTTCTACATTGATTCCCAGGCAGCCTTACTGAGTTAACAGTTTCCATCCTATCTTCATCTCCTCAGACGATGTCTCAGCAACAAACAGAGCAATGTTTGTGGCTTAAGTCTGAGGAGAACTCCTGGGATGTGCAGGAGATGGGCGTTTCCCAGCCTGTACAGTAATCCAGTACATACATGTAAGAGTCCTAAGATCCAGTCATCGAAAACAAAACCATCTGATTCTCCAGTCAGTCACAGAAGCTCCTAGGTTGAGCTGGTTTGACCCATTTCCTTGCCTTGTCTTCACAGTGTACAGAGTCAGTCTGGTGAATCTCATAACCCAAACATCATAATAGGCCTCTACCACCAAAGCTTCCAGTGATCCATGAACACTCCCCACCACACACCTTCTCATTTTATGTCTTAAATCACAGTCCCCTCCAACTGTGAAACAACACGATGAAATATAGGTAAATGAGCGGAGTTCTGCCTCCCAGTGGGAACTTTCTTTCACCTGGGAATGTCCCTCATTGTTCTGATAGTTCTATTTCTGACTGTTTCTTCTTGGTTGGCTAGGTCAGCTGCTGGCCCTACCCCATTTCCTCCGAGAAGACTGACGGGCACTGAAGAAGCTTCATCTCGAGTCAGTGACAATGCTGGTCACTGAGCAACCCTGCCCTTCACCTCAACTGGTACAAAGTATTCCAGACCATGGACAAGAGGACAACGGAATCACCTTTCCCGGCGTTGCTTGGGCCAATGGTAGGCGAGTCTTCCCAAAGTCTGTAATCCACAGGTCACAAGTTATCAGCAAGAAGGCAGGTGTCCTGCAGCCCACTACTATGGATGGAGGACCTTGGGGGTGGCTGTCCATGCAGCCTGCTGGCAAGTCTCTGTTATTCTTTAATCATTGATTCAGGTAAAATCTTATCCTTCTCAAGAACTCTGATGCTTTTGACGACTGATAGTCTTGCCAGCTTAAGCAAAACAGATTCCAGTAACAGGTATTTTAGGGTTTATCTATATAAAAATAGGAAAGTCTAAGATGTATAAAAGTCTGAGAATGTAGTTACAAAGGCCTGAGGATAAAAAGGCTTAAATGATGATAATGAGTTGAGACATTAAAAAGAATAAAAAATGTTCCTGATTTCTCTATTTCTCATGCTACTGTTCATAGTAAAGTTCAACAACACCACTATATGATCATAACTACAAGGTCAAGATTAAGATACTTTCCATTGTCCTAAAAAATCTGTCTATTTTAAAATGGTAATACTTTCAGCCAAGTTGCTTCTAACATGAATATGCTTCTAACATGTCTAATACTTATGTTTCCACAAACTCTAAGGATTCTTGTAAGTTCCAGGGAGCCGAATCAGATCCAAACAGGTCAGGTTCACTCCAGGTAATATTCAACTTTTCCCTGGTCTCAAATTCCCTTCCCTCATGTTAGGACACCTCGGGAACCCCTCTCTCATCTTACAATCTTCCCCTCAAGTGACAGGACCTAAGAAAAAATTTTTTCTAAACTTAACCTTGTCTTCTGCTCTGTCAACATCTTGCCAGGTCTAAGAGGTGCCAGGGAGTTCCATACAGCCTGGACTGCAATGAAATAACCAGCTTCCCCAGGACGTGGGGAAGGACGTCAACCTTCTCGGGTCCCCCAAAGATGGTCAACGCCCCCCACGTCAGCAGGAAGCAGTCTTAAGAATTCGACGCCCTTATTCCTTAACCTGCCATGTCTAAACACCCCACCTTTTTTTAATAATAAGTAGAGGTGGGAATGAAAGGTTCAGGCATTATGCTGGCCTGCCCCTGTTACCTGGTGGAATCCACTCAGGCAATAACCTGGTCAGCCCAAGGTTCCATGGGAAAGAAATCTGCACTCAGGTGCAGAGGACCCCTTTAAAAGATAGGCCCCTGCACCTTTACGCTATCTCTGCCCCTTTACTCGCTCTCTCCCTGTCTCTCTCTCTCCCCCTGTCTCTCTCTCTCTGTGTGTGCTCTCCCGTCTCTGTTTCCCCGCTCTCTCTCTCTATGGCGACTGGCCATGGCGGTCAGCCATTACCCTGTTCCTCCTCTTAGTCTACCCATTCTGCCTTTATAATAAACTTATAGTCAATATGTTTGGCTCAGCAATTTCTCTTTTCTTCTTTTTAAACAAAAGAATAACAAATATAGAAGACAGAAAACAAGCTTAGTCCCTAGAAAATGTAGGTCTCCTGAATTATTACTTCAAAATGGCTGACCCTTACCAGTTCAGTTGGGAATCTTCAGGGACACTTAAACTCCTGGGTGAACGTTTACTCAGAAAAGGAATAATTACAAACTTTCAAACCAGAAAGTATACAGAGAAAAGCTAACTCTGTAATGGGAAATCTGACAGACCACATTAACCAGGAAATCAAAGTTAATATTACTGGTAACTGGACAAAAGGGCAGTCTGCACCTCCTGGCACACTGTAACCTGTGACAGTATGTCACAACTACAAAACCTAAATAAATCTAATCTTGAAGAATGACCAGAGAGTCTCAAAGAAAGCATACAGAGCAAATGAATTGTTCTATCATCTGTTATGATGTCTACAGCTAAGAAAAAGGGTGTGTGTCTCTGGCATAAGAAGGGAAATCCAGAGGTATTACGGCACAGTGTAGCCAGAGAGGCTGCCAAACACTACTGCATGCCCTGCAGAATGCCGGTAGAGATGATGGAGAAGCATGGCTGAAAGCTTCTCAGTGGCTGGCACTCAATTACTATCACAGTCCTGACTGCATTATAGTAGGAGAGCCTCTCTTTCCTTAGGAATACATCTGAAATGTTTAAGAGATAGTATAAGACATTCATAACTGCTTCTCCAATGGTTCGAAGAAAAAAAAAAGATATGGAAATTCTTTCAATTAGTGTCCCCATATGCAACATTCATTAAAATTCTAGAAAAACTAGCCTAGAGCAAAGAGACCTGCCTTCTTTTTAAACTTCTTTAAAACTTCCACTTAAGGCTTCACTGTACAGAATAAAGCTTCAAGCCACTCACACCTTGAGGTGATCTTGGAAAATAATCGTCAGGTAGGCAAAAGCCACTTTAAAAGTGAAATCAAAGATGTAGTAACTCTTTCAAAGAAAAAGACAGCAACAAAGAGAAGAACTATTAGACCAGATATGGGTGGGTCCCCTATGCTACCTAGGAACATTATTTCCATGAAAACTGTATTAAGTAACTAAGGTGACAAGATTATCTAATAATACAATAAATATTAAAGTTCAACAGGAAAGTAAAGAAAGCACCCCGAAGTACCCAACAGTTCAATCAAAGAGTCAAACTGCCAATTTACAGGCTGAGATAGGAAAACCACATTCTCTTTAAAACTATCAACTCTTTGGTTGATTGGCATTTGAGAAAAACAGCAATAAAAATTAATGGAATAAACAACCAGGATTAGAAATTTAATATATAAAAATACCAAATAGGAATTTCTTTCCTCTAATGTACTGCTCAGCTTAGTGAACAAAACATGCTAAGAAAATAGCACAGGCCTATTTGCAATGTACTGCTCCTGTAACCTCAGCCCTTTCTTTACATAATTAGTATTTTCTCATTGGTAAATTATTCAATCATGCATCTCAAAAAAATTATTGAATATCCCAGGGAAGTTAGTTATTTATGGAAATGTTCATGGTTATTCTTCATGATCCTGGAACAAGGTTAAGAATCCAAATGTCCTTGAACCAAGAAAGCAGTTGTCAAACACTAATGTTAATAAGATAAGGTAAGATGTATATAACAATATAAAGACCAAGATCCTTCTAGAAACTTATTTGAGAAACAACTGTTAATTCCAAAGATGGGGGCAAAAGACCACTGACCCAAATCGCCATTGGGGCCTGTTGGGGGTTATTTGATCACACTGTAAACCCTGAGTTTGCATTTGCATTAATTAAAATTAACCCTGGGTCAGGAGAGTGAGTTAGCAAGTTAGTTAACAAAAAGTAATCATAGAGCATCAGAGGGGATCTGGTAGAGACAGAGAGACACAGGAGAGGAGTAGGGAGCAGTTTGGAGTGGCACCGTTTTATGCTTAGCTGAGCAGTGCACTGTCTTTGGGAGACACCATCAAGAAGAAGAGTTTAGCTAGGTGCTACTCAAACTCTGTGATGTAGCTGGTTTTCAACTCAGCCTTTGAATCTTATAAATAGATCATTTAGAGAGTTAGTGAAAGCAACTTTAACAGCAGTGACAGTGCCAGTGTCTGTGGAAACAGAATTCCCACCAGGCTGCATCTGAGCGGCCAGGCTGCAGCCAGAGAAACAGGCCTGTAACTGTGGACTCACAATTGCTGGCTGAAATAGCAGTGGATTAAAGCACAGCCACTTTGCCAAAGTAAAAACAATAATGGCCAAATTAATTAAAGCAAACTTTTTTATTCATTTACATGGGCTGCCTCCCCCTAAGGCGGGGTTTGAGAGGAAGAGAAGGTTTTTATAGAGGACTTCCAAATGGGGGAAAATAGGTAGGGTTACAGGAGCAGAACATAGCAGGTGATCAAAACAAGGGGATCACAGTAGGTAGTCATAATAAGGTAATCATAGGGGTCATATAATAGTCATGAAGACACTATTGCCATTCCTGGAGCAGGCCGTACAGAACCATTTGTAATTAGGATTACAGGTAGAATATAGCCCAATCCTTAAAAAACAGAGGTTTTATCATAAGCAGGAATGAACCTAGTGTGTCTTTACAATAAGAAATACTAGCCTAAATTTTAATACTAAGCCTAAAATGGAGGCAGGCTGGTTCATTCACAAAATGTGCCTCAAATGATTTTATGCAAATAAACCTAGATGCAGTATGAATAAAGAAGCAACCTTTTATTTTAATATGAATGCATGGCTATAAAATACAACTATGCTAGAATGGTAATATACCAAATAATAAGCAAATTAATGCTATTCTTTATCCCCTTCCTCTAAAGACTATTCCCCTGTGGCATGGAAGATGGGTACTCATCAATGGCACAACAGAGAACTGTGTGCAAGGAGAATTGGTGTGAATTGCCTCTTGCATCCCACAGAATCCTTAATAGAGGACTTGGGCAACCCACTTAATCCCAACCCCCCTCCCCCAAAAACTGGGGCAGACATGGAGAATAGCCACTCAGCTAGCTCACCAGTAAATCAGTGGACATGACAACAGTGTCTTGGTATGCAACTGAATACTAAGGTCATTTTTATGGCAATAGCTAACTGATACCAAGTTCAACAAGAAATGTGGAGAAATGTATGCAGAGAAGCAGAGTCTTTGAAATTTCACCACACATGCTCAGTGTTTTATTTTTATGAGAAGTCAGTCTCATTACTAAAATATATTACTAAAAAAAAGCCCTATTTGACAATGATTTCTGTTTTCACAAATTTTGACTGAAATTGAACAGAAGAGGAAATAATTTGGTGGGAAATTGGGAAAGGGGAAGTAAGTGAGAAAAGACAGGCACATTTTCTTAGCTAACTTTACAAGAGATGTGGAGAAGCAAGGGAGAAAATTCCAAGAAGCCACCTGACAGGCCAAGTTGTCCCCTTTGTCATTAGCTGTGCTCATCTCCTGCAGCTGTGTCTGTATTGCTAAGGTTTCTGGTGTGATTATGACCCCAGTTTGTCTGGTAAGGTTTGCACCTTCCTGTGACAGATTAATCTCTTCTGTCAGCCTGACTGGATTGAGAATCACCATGGAAACAAAATCTGGGATGCCAGTGAAAGAGTTTCCAGATTAAGTTAACTAAATGGGCAGCGCCACTTCATGGGCTAGTGTCCTAGACTAAATTAAGAGAGAGAGAGGAAGCCGGGACATCATATTTTCTCTGCATCCTGACTGTGGACAGACACGATAAGACAAATTAACTCTTGTTCCTGTTAACAACCTCCTCTGCCATGATGAACTGTGAGCCAAAACAAATGTGTCCTTCCTTGTATTTTGTGGGGTGTCTTGTTGAAGCAACAAGACAAGAAACTAAGACACTTCCCACCTACTAAACTTGTAGTTTGATACGCTCTCATCCTCACTACAAGCATACTGCATAAGGATCACTCCTCTAGGAGTTCAGATGCAAAGTGAATGGACTCACTCCAATGTCCTATATTGGGAGCCCATTATTGAGTTCCAAAGGCCTCCTTTGTATGGATTCTTAGGAACTATAGAGCAGATGGCAGGTTCTACTTGTTCCCACTACTGGACCAAAAGGGAAGACAGAATTCAACAGATTCGGTAGCTTGTGAATGCCACAAAAATCAATAAGCACAGATGTCAAAATGCACACAGGCCTTCATCCTCTCCCTTGCTATTTTCACTGCACAATGGCACCCTTCTCTTCTACGGCAAAACGCAGCACTTGAAGGATAAGGAAGCAATGGCAATTTCAATATCTCCTTTAGCTCTCCAGTTGACTATGTGACGCTGGGCCTTTTTTAATGTTTCTGTAAAAAATGGAGAGAGCACTTGAACCTACCTCTGGAATAATGGGGCCGGAGTTGAAATAGCAACAGACACTCTTACATCCTACTAAATATTGGTGCATTCTTTTAGGATTGCCAGTTCTGTGTTGAGGTTTGCTTAGTAATATCGACATCAAAAATACCCAGTTAACACTTTTTAAATAAATAAAACTATCAATAGTTATGGTTATCATCCTCAAGAACCATCATCCAAGAAACCTGGTTTCTGGCAACCAGACAGATGAGCTCAGACATACCAGCTCAGCTTCTCTGAACATTTTACAATTACTCTGAGAACACTTCAACAGCTGCAGATGACAGTATAGCCACAGTTGAAGACCTGCTCCAGTTATGAGCACCTCAGTCTGTACTAGCCATGAAGCAGTACTCTCAGCTGACTCTGGCGTACCCTGAAGCCATTTGCATCCAAACCACAAAGGGACTGCAAGCAGAAGGCTTGATTAACACAAGCATCAACTTTCACTTGAAGGACAGCATCGTGAGTGGTGCAAACATCTTGCTACACCTGCAGATAATAACTAGGGAATTTGGTTCATTTTTTTTTTTTTTGAATGAGTCCTTCTGGGACTCTTGCTACCAGCAGGTGTGCCTAGAGACTACTTCCCAAGGCTTCTCTCCAGGCAGGAGTGTCTAAGCAGTTTTTATCGTTTTCTTAGTAAAGTACACAGAACGGCTAACACAAGGTGGCAGCAGTAACAGAAGGTCGGCTGCAGAGATCCAGATAGCAGGCAGGGACAGAAACTAAGTGAGCAAAAGAGCTAAAGCCAAACTGCAGTGCAGACTCTACTCACTGGAGGGATTCCAAGGAGATGCGAGCCCTGGGAGCCAAGAATCCCAACACCCTAAGCCTGAGAGCTGTAACACTACCTGCAATCAAGATCCAAATGTCCCAACTCGATAGGTCTCAGTGCTGTAACACTAGCCTCTTTGGGAACTGAGGTCCCACCACACACAGCCCACCCAGGAGTTATCACACTAGCAAGCACTGCCTTCTGGTGTCTGGTTTTTTCACTCACTGCTACTGAAAACGAAGAAATACAGCAGCTGCTAAATTTTGGAGCCACTGGTGGCTAAACCACAACTGCAAGCCTCCAACCTGCATGTTTAAAATAAAAAATCTCTAAAGCCTAGTTCAATATACCCTAATCCTCTGGGTATATAGTCTACCAGTCCAGGCCCCAGGCCTTGGGGACTCAATGGCCGGGGACAGCTAACACTAGAAAGTCTCTCTGCACTGTTCATTTCTATTCAGGCAGAGAAGGGCCCCAGTGGGCTCACTAGTAATTTAAAGACACTATATTTAACATCAGTGTAATTCTTGAGAATTAAAAAGTGGAGGGGGGTAAATTGTTTCTTGTGCCTATGCTATACAAAATGCTGTTTTCTAAATGCTGCATAGTTTTAATAAATAAATAAATAAATAAATAAATAAATAAATAAATAAATAAAGTTCAGGGTCTTACTGTGTGCACCACTCCCCCAGAAGTTATTCTCCTTGAAGCTCCCTGAAATCTCTTCCAGAGCTTAGCACATGCAGACAGAGGTAAAAACAGCAATTGAAATGCCATAGCTCCTGTCGGTTTTTACAGAGTTTCTCACTTCATTAACAATAATGTGAAAAAATGAAAACTGCCCAAAACTTCAGTTATGCTGACACGAAATACTCAGATAATGGAAGAAAAAAACAAAGAAATGAACTAACAGTTGTATGACTTAAGTCATTCACTGGTCCTTTTACTCAGTTCCCAAAATTAAATGAATTCTGTTGAGTACAAAGCAAAGGAACTCAAGGTCTCGGTCTCTTCAAAGGTGGATGAAGACAATACATTTTGAAATGACCACTAGGAAAAAAAAAAAAGTCTTCAGATTTTCTAGCAATAGAGAAAAGACTCAATCAAGCCTTGGCCTTTATGAGCTAGGCCTTAAATGGTAGGCAGGCCTCTCTAAGTTACCTATCACCATAAGGATTACTTATTCTCACTACCACTTCGGGGCGAGGAGCCATGTGTGTCTTTCCTCCTTCCTGCATCTGCCTGCTAAAGGCAAACTGCTGTCTCAGCTTCTTACAATAACTCACCAATAATTCACTGAAAGAATTTCAAATGCATAACATGGCTTCTGTAAGGGCAAAGGAGATTTCCACAGAACCTTCCAACCATCACTTAAAGCTGTCAACGGTGGCTTAAATAAAATAATGGATTGTACATGATTCTCTGTGAGGCGGCAAAAGGTACCATATGACGAAAGTCTTCCCAGGTGAGATTACAGATTTCAGACTTACACAACAGGACATCATTCTTTTCTGGTTAATGAAGATTCAGTCAGTCAGGGACTGAAGATGGTCAGGAATTGTGGAACAGGTCTGTGATCCTAGCACTCTGGAGGCTAAAGTAGGAGAATTTCAAGTGGAAGACCATCAAGGGCTACACAGGATTAAAGAGAACCTAACTGAAAGAAAGAAGGGTAGGAAGGCTTCCTTTTCCAAACCGCAAGATGGCTGAAGCAGAACAGATACAGAAGCAGACCTTTCCCAAGATCACCTACCACAGCATGGACCTAGACCAGCTGCTGGACATGTCCTATGAGCAGCTGGTGCAGCTGTACAACAGAGGTAGCATCTGAACTGTGGCCTGTGGTGGAAGTGGCACTCACTACTCAAGGGCCTGAGAAAGGCCAAGAAGGAGGAGTCATCTATAGAGAAACATGAGGTGGTGAAGACCCACAATCACCTGCCAGAGATGGTAGGCAGCATGGTGAGCCTACAAAAGCAAGCCCTACAGCCAGGTGGAAACCAAGCCAGAGATGAGGTAAGTTCTCCATCAGCTGTGAAGCAATGCCAGCCTGGTATCGGTGCCACGCCCCTCCCACTTCATCCTCAATTAGCCATGGCCAATAAAGACTCGAGTTTAGTCCCAGAAAACCAAAAGAAAAAATGAGGGAGAGAGAGAGGGGGGAGAAAGAGGGGTATGGGAAGGAGAAAGAGGGGTATGGGCAGAAGATGAGGGGGTGTGCTAAAAGCGCATGGATTCTGGGGAAGTTTGAGAAAGCCAAAAGAAGGCTAAGCCAGAGGAACCTAGTTTCTACTGAAGCACGGTCTTTGGCATACCATTTTCTGAACATCAAACCTTCCTCTCATTGGCCACAGACCAAAAAAGAAAAGGGCAATCTTCATTTCCTGAGGCTTTCTTATAGTATGTCATTTTGACCTTTATTTGCCTTCAAATAAGATAACCCATAGCTTCTTTTTGTGTGTGAGCCTTTCCACAGTTGTCAGAGCCCCTTTCAAATGCTAACCCTTAGGTAAAGACTGAGTTTTGGGGTCTCTACCTGTGGTTCTAGCCTTGTGTTGTACTTTGTTTTCCCTTTCCTGCATCACTGGGAGTCTACAGAATGTCATTCTTACTTCTAATGCAAAGATTTGTGTGCATTGGTCACCTACAATAGATATGATTTTTCTTCAGATTTACATAAATTCTAATATAATGGAGAGAAGCTAATCACCAACTAAGAGAAGAATTATTTTTATCATTACTGTACTCCTTGTGCCTACTTCAGTGTTTGGCACACAGGGGCTCAATCAACATTAATATTAAGATAGTGCATATTAAATTTAATTAAATTCATTTTATTTACTTAATTAGAATATATTCAAATTAAATAAGAATATTAATTAAAATTAATATAGCAGGGTTGGCAAAGATGACAGACCACAAGTACACAGGGCTTGCATTCCCCTACAGGAAAGAGGGCTAATTTTCTAACTAAGCCAATTTTCTATCCAGCTCTTAGATTCTAGAACACAGAAACCAAGGTTTACTTGGTAAGAAGATTTTCTCCATCATCCTCTTCTCTCTCTAGAATTTCATACATTTCACTTTTGGACTTAGCTACTATCAGTCTTACACAAAAGTGCCAAAAGCTTAAACTGGGGGAAATAAAACTTTTCAAAGCATTTATTTAATCAAAAATAACTCATAAATTAGCTCATTCCAAAGCAGAAGTGGTGGAGACCACAGAGGTAAAACAAGCAAATGTTGGTTCAGTTACATACTTACATGGTCTACCCTGTTGAAAAGCCCCTGGTTATGTAAGTTTATGGCATGCTTTGGGGAGAGCTTTCAATGAGGCTGTCTTTAATATGGCCATTTGCAGGTTGGGTTTTCTCCAATCATTTGCAAATAAAGCAAGACTTGGGTGATTTATTAGCTTAACTGGGTTTGTCTTCGATTCTTGGGGGCTGGCCACCATCATACTCACTTTAATAAATACTGTAAAGGAATCCTCAGGAATGGCTCAGGCAGGCTGTAGTTATTGCAGCCACCAGGAGAGGCTTTTCTCTGGTTTGGTCTTTGTGGCATTTCGGGAAAAGTTAAACAAGCCGTGCCTCTACCTAGAAATCTGACAGTATGCTGTGTTGTTCTTTTCCATATCTACCTAACCTTGGCAAAGCCAGCAGTTCACATTTAACTTGTACTTTTAAAAAAAGAGCATTTTTAAAAAGCCATAAGCAAGCAGTTGTGCAACTCAGAAAAATAAACATAAAAATGAAGAAAAGACGTTAAATTGATCTATAGGAAATTGCCAGCAAAGAGTAATGAATCCAGCTACTCCGAGATAAATACAAGTTTACATCGTTTTCACCCAAGAATTCTTATCAGCACCTGTCACCCTGTCCTTAGGTCCTATCTGCAATACGCCTACACCATTTCATGAATTCTCCACCCCTAGTGAATGGCACATAAAATAATCATGAGTAAAAACTGTCAATGCAATTCTCCTACTAAATGTTATTAAATAGCACTATAACCTAAGTGCCTACAAAAATAAACACATTGGGGGGGGCAGAAAAGAACCCTACAGGAACAAACATGGTTTCTATGGGAACACCATACATATTCAGTTCCAAAAATCAAACTGGCAACAATCTTGTAGAACACAGTCTGAGTTTAAATTAAAGTACTTACATTCTAGAAAACATATAGGTAAAAAAAATTTTGATAATCAAGTCATATATTTTAACTTCCATATCTGTGGTTTAAGTAAAATAATCATTTAGCTTGTTCTTAATGCTGATATAGTTCTTTTATCCAATTAGCATGTGATATATCTCTAATTCCTGAGTTACATTTTCATAATTCATTTGCAGTGCAGAATTAAAGTCACTTACACTAATGAAATAAACATGGTTTTAGGCACTAGGGAGATGGCTCAGTGCCTAAGGCATGCTGACTAAGCATGAGGGCCTAAGTGTGAATGTTCAGTACCCACCCAAAAGGACTGATGCAGTGGCCTTGCCTGTACCCCAGTACTGGGGAGGCGGAGCCAGGGGAATTCATGGCATGGACATCGAGAGAGCCTAGAGCAATCAATCCTTGAACTCCAGGTTCTGGGAAGAGACCTGCTCAGAAAATTAAGTAGAAGCTGAGGAAGATAACAACAGTAATCCTGTCCGGACCTCACACACATGTGCACACAGAAAGAATAATGCATTAGTTAGTTGTTAAACATTCTTGTTCTAGTTTTATTTCCTGTTGCTATTAGAAAGCATCCTGTCAAGAGCAACTTCAAGGAAAAAGGGTTTGTTTTAGCTCACAATTCCAGGTACAGTCCATCAGAACGGGCAAGTCAAAGCAACGGGCATTTGAAGCCAGTAGGTGGTCACATCCACGATCAAAAGCAGACAGGGAATGGATGCAAGCATGCATGCACTTGGCTCAGGGTCAAAAGTAAACAGGGAATGGATGCAAGCATGCGTGCACTTGGCTGACTTTCTCCACTCACATGCACTCCAAGACCCAAACACAGGGAATGCTGTCACCCATAATGGATGGCTCTTTCCCATCTCAAAGTAATCAAGACAATCCCACATAGACATGCCCACTGGTCAACCTTATCTGGACAATTTCCTCATTGAGACTCTCTTCCTAGCTCATCATAGATTATATTGAGTTGAAATCAAAATTAACCAACTCAATGTTCAAAGAAGTACTTTCATACTAAAGTGTCTCATCATTCCTAACAGTTGAAATGTCAAAAAAAAAAAAAGACAACAACAACAAATGATTTCTTAAACTGAATCCAGTTTTTCTGTCCTACTGATGACAAAATAGATACCCTATAGTAGTGGTTCTCAGTCTTCTTAATGCTGCAACCTTTGAGCTCAGTACCTCGTGTTGTGGTGACCCACCCACAATAAAATTTTCACTGTTACTTCATACCTGTAATTTTGCTACTGTCATGAATCATAATGTAAATATATGATATGCAGAATATCTGATGTGACCCCAAAGGGGTCATGACCTACAGGTTGAGAACCACTGCCCTTTGGACTATAAAGTCCATCTGCTGCTTCTGAGAATGTCTCAACATGCAGAATTCAGCCTATTTCTCCCCTACCCAGAGAGCTGTATTACAACCTCTCCTGGAGAAAGGAAATCAGAAAGGCTTGAAGTTCTAAGAAGGGCCACTCTTCCACTCTTCCAAACCCCTCCTTTTTTGGTGTTGTTGGTTTGTTGTTTTTTTTTTTGGGGGGGGGGAGGTCATACTGGGAATTGAACCCAGGGCCTTACACATGACAGTCAAGTTTTCTAGCACTAAATTACATCTTCGTTTCTTTTTTAATATTTTAAATTTTTTACTTATTTTATGTGCATGCTCGTTTTGCCTGCATGTATGTCTGTGTGTGGCACATGTGTACTTGGTACCTTCAGAGGCTAGAAAATGGAGCTGGATCCTCTGGGACTGACGGTAGGAGATGCCATGGGGATGCTATGAATTGAAGCCAGCCAGGTTCTCTGGAAGAGCAGCCAGTACTCTGAACCAGTGAGTCATCGTTGTAGCACCTCTTTTTCAGTGTTTGAGGCAGGGTCTCACACACGTGTCCAAGCTGCTCTTCAACTCCCTCTACAGCCCAGGCAGGCCTTCAGCTTCAGCTCCCTACCCTCACTTCCTGACTAGCTGGTATTATAGGATCACATCATGAGGCCTGTCCCCTGCTTTACTAACTCTTCAAAATCCTTTTCCTTTTAGCGGCCACCACTCTGTTCTTGGTCAGTACTTCCTTATATTAAACCTTCATGGCTCAAATTTTTCTTTTCTCTATGTCCTGGTTGGACCTTAACTAGAAAATGTTTCCTTAATTTTTTCACTCTAACAATATGTTGTTATGTTTTCTAAAAGATAAATCTACCTATTGTATATCTTGCCTTGACAACGGAATATTTGCTGTAGAGTATACTTACTTGATGTTTGTGTATTGAGAAGGTAAGTATGTTTGCTTGTTCTTTGTCTTGGTAAGGAAGTATTTTATCTTCTCCCCCTCTTTTGGTGAGGGTATAAAAAGACAGTGCAGAATAAACATGGAGGTTCAGTATTCACTGGAGTGCCCTCCCACTCTATCCTGTGTCTCTGTCTTCTCTTTTGTATCAAAAATTTTTCTACCTGCCATTTCTTGCTTCGAACACCTCCCTCCAAGCACAGACTGGATGAATAAGCTGGACAGGACCTGGCTGTTGTTGTCTCCGGACACAAGATACTACAATCCTAGCACTTGGAGGCAATGGCAAGCAGATCTTTCGAGTTCCAGGCCAGCCTGCTCTACAGAGTGAGTTCCAGGAGCTCTATCACTATGTAGAGAGCTCCTGTCTCAAAATAGAAGAAAGGGGGGAGGGGAGGAGGAGGGAAAAAGGAGGAGGGGGGAGGTGGGGGAGGAGGAGGAGGAAGGCAGGTCCAAGCAGAGACAGGCATGGGAGGAGATGTGCAGGAAAGGACCATACTACTTCCGCTCTTTTTCTTTACTTCCTGACCACCATAATCAGTATAGCGGCCTCTGAGAGGCACTCCATTACTCCATCATAATGTACACAAACTGGAAAGGCCACCAACCATGGACTGCAGGGGACAGTGCTAACCTTTCCTGCTTTTTTTTTTTTTAAGATTTATTATGTATGCAGTATTATTATGCCTGCATGTATCCCTGTACACAGAAGCAGAAGAGGGCATGAGATCTCATCACAGATGGTTGGGAGTCATATCATGTGGTTGCTGAGAATTAAACTCAGGACCTCTGGAAAAACAGGCAGAGCTCTTAACCACAGTCATCTCTCCAGCCCCCACCTTTCCTGCTTTTAATTTGCTTGGCATTATTGTTTTCATAAAAACAGAAAACTAGCACAAGTAGACACTGGACTTCAAGGAACTTCTCCAAAACAAAATGAAATTGCAAAAAATAAAAAACAGGAATTTCACAAAACAGAATCAGAAAGCTCCATAAGAACTCAAATAGATAAGCAAATAGTTCATTAATGGTTAAGCTGTGAAATGCCCAGAAACACAAAAGGTTGACCACAAACAGAATTTTAACAAAATATTCACGAACATTGAAGAAAATATTCTCAATCTTAAAAATATACCTTTCAAAAGAACTGTGGCAAAGATCACACTTAGTACAGGACAAAACATTTCTCACAGATAATGAGGAACAATACAAAAATGCCAAGTCAATGAATCCAGATAGTGCAATAAAACAGCAAGAAAAATATCAGTACACACACACACACACACACACACACACAAAAAAAAAAAAAAAAAAAAAAAAAAAAAAGGATATACAGGAAAGTTACAAAGTAAAGAGCCTATTAGAATTAGTGAAACTATTTCGATCATTTAGCAAGGTCACTGGACAAAGGTTGTGCAAAAATCAATCGTCATCTATCTGCCAAAGAACAACTAAAATACAAACCTAAATTAATAGTGTCATCTAGAATATATCAAAAAATTAACTCAATGACACAGCAAGACCTATACATGATATGCCATTAAGAAATGAACATCTAAGCCAGGTGTTGGTGGCACACACCTTTGATCCCAGCACTCGGGAGGCAGAGGCAGGCAGATCTCTGTGAGTTCAAGGGCAGCCTGGTCTCCAGAGAGTGTGCCAGGATAGGTTCCAAAGCTACAGAGAGAAAGCCTGTCTCGAAAAGAAGAAGAAGAAGAAGAAGAAGAAGAAGAAGAAGAAGAAGAAGAAGAAGAAGAAGAAGAAGAAGAAGAAGAGGAGGAGAAATGAACATCTAAATTAATGGGAAAAAGTAGTATGGCATTAGATTAAGAGTCCTTGAGTCTATGCAATGAGAATTGATATCTATAATCAACACAAGCCTACTCAAAACTCCTACCCTGCTTTTAGTCTAACTGTACAAAGAACACTAGAATTTTATATGGAGATGCAAAAACACAGAGAACAGCCAAAACATTCTGTAAACAAAGACTGCAGAAGAACTGCCCCAACCTATTTTAAAGATGTTCTTAAAACATGGTATCTGTGACATTATATAGAGTAAGGATGGAATAGAGGAAGGTGAAAAAACAGACCCACTTATCTATGGTAAATTTTTCAGAAAGTAATTACTAACGTAACTCAAAGATCAAAAAAAAACTTAACTTTGCTTTTCAAAGCAAAGATGTTGGGACAATTACATATCCACATGAAGAGAATCTTAAAAATGTTTGTAACATATATAAAATTTATGATTTTTCTGTTGGGGGCAGGAGTTCAAGATGGGGTTTCTCTGTTGCTTTGGAATCTGTCCTGGAACTGGCTCTGGGATAGCTCAGCCATTAAATACTAGGCTCACAACCAAAATCTATGACATTTGATATATATATATATATATATATATATATATATATATATATATGAATCTTATTATACCTCAGATCACAGACATAAAAAAATTTCAAATGTATTATAGATAAACATCAAAGAAGAAAACTGGGGGAAAAGTAAAAGTACATGAAATTAAAGGATTAATCAAAAGAAAATGAAGTAAAAAAGATCAACATTTAAATATTTTTAATTCAAAGAAATTGGTAAGAAAATTAAAACATCAGTTACATATAAGACAATGTGGAAAGTACAAGAATTCCTAAAACTCACAATCAAGAAGGTAAATATCCCAGGTAAGGATATAGTAAGTGGAGACAACAAGATGACTCATTGGATAAGATGCCTGTCTATAAGTCTGACAACCTAAGTTCAGTCCCCAGAATCCTGGTGAAAAGAGGGAACCACTCCCCAAAGTGCCCTCTGGCCTCCTCATGCATGTATGACATGAGTGACTCCAAACACAGAGAGAGACAGAGTCAGAGACAGAGTCAGAGACACAGAGAGACAGAGACAGAGATACAGAGGAGACTGAAATTAAATTGAAATAAAATAAATGTAAAAGAAATAAGCAAACTGAAAGTGCCTAGGAAGTAGGGAAAGGAAGGAAAGGGGAGAGAAAGAAGTGGGAGAGGCCCTAATCAGTCAGTCCCCGTGTCTTCAGACAGTAAGATTACAATCTCTGCCTGCTCCCCCAGAAAAGGAAGGAGTACAAGGCACAACCCCTACAGTACATCACCTACAAGGCAACATCATCTTCCCTCCAACCAGCAGATCATGAGGTGTGCCCAAGCTAACCACCCAAGGGAGCCCCACATAAGCCAATGGTAAGATCCCACAGTCAGCGTTGCTGCTGCCCTGGAAACACATCACACAGCACCAGACCAAGGGACCAGAGAGCACTTTTCTGTGGGTATCCCCAGAGAGTCCCCCCATCTCACAACACAGACTGTCCTAAGCTGAGACTGGCCACCAGGTATGCTGCTGCAGAGTGTCTGTTGACTCCAGGCAAACTGTGGGGAGCTGAAGCTCCCTTTCAAATACACAATCCTTAAAGCTGATTCTAGTCTGCTTTTTAACCTCTTTCCCATTTTCTTAAAGGCTTCAAGGAACAGCTTGAGGGACTTCTTGCTGAGATCTCCAGACCCAATTCAGGGGCCTTGGAGGTGAATAGAAAAGCTCGGGGCTCCAGCCCAAGCTGGTTTTACAGAACCTTAAGGACATAAGGCATTTGATTCTTCATGTATGGTGTCATGAAATTAAACTTAAGTTTTACACATGCCATGTACATTTGCTCCCATTGATGTTAACAGAGCATCACCAAGTCTTTCCTGGTCCTTCTCCACACATCCCTCTCCTGCTTCAGTGAGAACTTAGTTCTCAGTTCTGTAACCACCTCTTTCCTTGTGCTTAATGCCCTTCAAATACCCAATCCTTTTCCACTGAACAGCAACATATCCAACAGATGCAGCAGCGGGTTGGTGGCTCAAATCAGCCTTCTTCCTTGTCCACAGATGGACCAAAAAGTATAACAGACATCTTTGCCCAATATATCTCTCCACAGCTCATCTCACACCCACCATTCTTCCTCCAAGTTCTTTCCAAACTTCTACACCAACTAAATTATGCATAACATTTGTGTTTGTTTGTGTTGCATAGTGTTAGTGTAAGACAGGGTCTCACTATGTAACCTAGACTGCTTCTAAGACTGCACACATGTGGCTATACGTCCACTATGAAAATCTTTTATACACTGGTAATAAAATATGCATTATGAAGATTGCTGGAGTATATGCATAATCAATTATTAAAGGGATAGACTGAATGTTTGACTTAAAGCATGACAAAGAAAATGCTTCCTAGGTTTCAGCAATCACCCTTTTTTATAGGATAGTCTTTTTAAAAAAATGTATAAACGTCTTTCTTTTCCTTTTCTTTCTCTCCAACCCCTCCTCTCTCTCTCTCTTTCTCTCTCTCTCTCTCTCTCTCTCTCTCTCTGCTTCAACAGCTATGGGTTAACTTGCTACATAGCCAGCTGGCCCCAAATTGAGAATCTTTCTGCCCCAGCTTTCTCACTGGTGGGCATGCCTATATAATTAACATTTTTCTTATAGCAAATTAATAAGATTTTCTCTGACAACTGCTTTTTGTTTTTAATGCACAGAGTGAACGCTGATAGCGCTTTTTGAATAATCTGTTCATTGTTTTGATCATTTAAACTGAAGAGGATATTTTTGCTTCTACATATCCTCATGCTACATTAAAATAAAAATAAATAAATGCTTGCTTGGCTCCACTGAGCACTCAGATCTGAAGGAGTGTCTCATGTGCACACACAGCTTAAAGCTTTACAAGAAGACTTAAGAGACATTTAATGGGTTGCCCAAGGTCACAGAAGGGTGAGTTAGACCTAGCCCACATCCTGTCTTTCTCTTCCACTGCTTCTTTTCCTAGCCTGGATGCTCTTTCAAGCTTTCATTGTTTCTCAGTGACTGCATGTCAGTTCTTTCTTGGGAGGCTAAGTATTCACTGTGCTCGCTTCCCTTCTAAGAACCATTCACTTACAAATCCATTTGTCAAACATTTACTGAGCCCTACTGCGTGCAGGAACAAGTCCAAGCCCTATTGAGCAACAGTGCAGGCGACTCACTCACCAGGATACTTTCAAGTAAGGGGAATCCTGCTCACCTGGAAGCACCTTTTTTACTGGGAGGAGGTTCCCAGTCCTCCTCCCCTAAGGAACCTGTGTGTGGAACTTGAATTTATGTATCTAATTTCTTCTGCCATCTAAAGATCCTCCTCGGAGGTTACTATCCAACACAAGGGCTGACCAGACAGGTCCAAAAAGAAATAACAGCAGGTTCAACTGGACTCCATGTGCTGCCAAATGCTCACCTCTAATGTATCAATCTCAGAAAATCTACTCCCACTGCACTTTTCAAACATTTCCAAACTCCCTAGCTTGGGCAAACTTCAGCAATTAAGCAGACAACACAAAAAGGGAAGACAAGGCCCCTTGCCTCTTCCTATTGCATTGTCACGAGTTACTTAGTAGGTAAACAAAACACTTAAAGTTTTGTGGGTGGTAGCTTTAAAAAAAAATCTTAACAGTTCTTTACAGTAAAAGAGGAAAAAAACACAGACAACAATTGCAACAACTCTAATAGCCACTTCCTTAAAATGTGTCAACAGACCAGCATACTCTTTAGAAGAGAAAACGGGTTAAAATTCTGTCAGCACGGCAGTATGCTCCAAACATCCTTCCTTTTCTTGACAGTCCATGAAGCTACTAAGTGAAATCGGTTTCACTTTTGTTTCTTCTTACATTTGAAGTTCATGTCCTACTTCCTAGAGTGACGTATACTTCCTAGTTCCTAGCATAGTTTTAAGACTTCAACTTTGAACTAGATTATTTCAAGTATTTATAACCATATTGTTTGAACCAGTTCTAGTGGTGATAACAAAGTAACGGTGTATTAACAAGGGAAAGAAACACATTTAGAAATCTACAGACATAGTACAGTTGGTACAGTTCTTGACTAGCAGACATGAGACCCTGGGTTCAATCACCAACACCATTAAATGTAAATATGATGGATGTATAAAACAATATGATGTTGCTCTAAAAACAGTCCCCAATGTCAATGAAATAATCTAACCTACTTAATATGTGTTGCAAAAAACAAAAAAAAAAAAAAAACACAGCATTATAACATGAATATATTGAACTAGAGAATATTCTCTTTGGGAATAACCAAGATCACTTCCAGCAATTTGATTCTTGATTCGACAGTTTTATGTACAGAGTTCTGACCCATCAAGATAGTTACCTGACTCTGTGAAAAGAAGCAGCTTAGTCAAAACAATGACAAAAGCCAGAAACAATAAATTCATTGTCATTTTAAAGTTTAAGAGAAGCTAGGAATAGCAACATTTCCCAATTTAAAATTTAAAAAGAAATTCCAAATGCAAAACAAATATAAATAAAACGATACTGAGTCTATTGCCTAGTATTCCTGAGATCACATGACCTTCCAGTCATAACTCCAGCACATACTCAAGATCAAAATCTAAAAATTATAGTGTTCAAGATAGGACATACAGGATTAGAAGGCAAACTCTTTCATCCATTATTGTCTTGACTTGTCTTGCCACAAAGTACATTACAGTCTGCAATAATCTCAATTTACAAGTAACGTCAACTAAAACAGGCTTCAAAGGCAACTTTAGCAGAAGTGCCTGAAACAACAAAGCACTATCGCTGCTTTCCAAAATTCTCCAACATCTTTATTATCTCAGGTAATATAAAATCTAAAACTATTCTCCGTGCAAAAGAAAAGAGCAGGCTGTTTGTACATATTTGTCTATTTTAATACAGCCGGCCTTACTTTAAAGACAGGCACAGGTAGGCTGCAAGTATGGTGAGTCAAAACTACAGCAGGGTGTGGCATCCATTACTCACACAGATGAGCCAAAGGCGGCTTTGGCTGTTCACTGTAAACCTAATTGCCCCTACAATTCGAATACGACTAAGCCAATGTTTCCCTTGTGCTCAAACTGCTCTCTTCACAGCACTAAGGGGGGGGGGCGGTGAGAGGCAGAACAAGTCATGACCAACTACTCTTCCGGGCGCGGAGCAGGCTATGATGGAGCATTTAAAATTCTTCAAGCAAAATCTAGAATAGCAAGTTGCTATTCTGAAAGCAAGATGTGACGATCCCCCTAAGTAAGTGTCTAGCTGATTCGAGAGAAAAGGGTGAACGCACGGGAGCAAGGTCAAACTTAGGGGACAAAAGATTTCAATAACAGCCATGAAGGTCTCCTGTCCTGAGAGAGAGTTTCAATATTCAGGAGAAAAAAGAAAGAAACAAAAGAGTAATAACCAACCAAACCTTTCTACTTGTATAGAGTCCACCCTGGGTCGATGCACCTGACCCGGCAGGTAACTCGGTGTGGGGGATTTTTTCTTTTTTCTTTCTTTCTTGAGACCAGCAGGCCTGGAATAACACCACTTCCGAAAGAGAAACTGTCCAGAGCGGGTGACAAGTGACATTCTTGAGGAAGAAAGGGGAATGGGAAAGGAAGCGAAGGGGGGAAAAGTTTAATTACAAAGCCTGGCAGCGCACTGAAGGAATGTGGGGGGTCACTCTGGGGACGCGGCCGCCGTCGGTTATGGGCGAGCAATCTGCAGAAGGGAGTGGGCACGGGAAGCCTCTCGCTACACACCCCGCTCCGCACGCAGCCCCGCGGGACCGGGACCGGGACCGGGACCGAGCACGACGCCCCGGGATGGCCGAGCCGGGCGGGGAGGCCACGCGGCCCGTCGAGGAGGAGGAGCGGCGGCTCACCTTCTGCGCCGTGCTCTGCTGCAGCACATTCTGCTCCACGGTCATGGCCCCCGCGGCGATCCCGCCTGCCGTGCTCTGCCGGGCCGGGGGCAGCGGCGCGGACAGCCCCGGAGGACGGCGTCCCCGCCAGCCGGGCGCGAAGGCGATGGCGGTGGCGGCGGCGGCGAGACGCCGCCGGAGAGCGCCACCGCGGCCGCCTCAGGTCCTCCGCGGCCCCTCCTCAGCGCCGCTCGCCGCGCGGCCCGGCCCATGGGCGCAGGCGAGGGAAAGCGCGAGCGAGCGAGCGAGCGGGAGCAAGCGGGGCCGCGTCACGCGTTCGCGCTCGGCTTCGCCTGAGGGCTCCGGGGACCACTGCGGGCCGCTGGCGAGCGGACGGAGGGAGCGGCCGGCCAGAATGGCGCTGTCCTCCAGCCGCCGCGACTCCGCCTCCCGCCCGCCCCTGCCGCCGTCACCGCCCCGCCCGCCCGCCGGCCCCACCCCCACGCGGCCCCGCCCCACCCGTCCTAACCCTACATTGTGACCTGCGGGGGCTGAGGGTGGGGCCCCGACGCTGCCCCGCCCACTAGAGGGCCCCGCCTGCCGCCTAGGCCCCGCCCACCGCACGGGCCGGCCTCCGGAACCGCCCATCCATCCAGCAGGTGACTGGCTTTCCCTGAGCTCTAACGCGCTGACCCCCAAGGCTGAGTTGGTTTACCTGCTCGCCCTCTGTCACAATGTTTCCAAAATAAACAATGTCCCTCCCTGCCTCTAAGGTCCCCAAACCCGGCTGGGCCCAGAACTCCAGCTACTTCCTATGTCACCCACGCCTTTCGAGGAATTTCACAAGCAATGAACTTGCTGGAAGAGAAAAAAAGAAAAAGAAAAAAAAGTCAAATAAGCAGAGGGCTGTTAGAAGTTCTGGGTTGTCTCCTTAGCTAATCGTTACATACATCAGTATTGACATTCCGTGTCTATTCCATGTCCTGGAATGTGTGCCAGTCACTGCTAGGCTCTGGGGATTTAAGGTTTATTTACTGAAGAGAATATAAATGGACATAAGGCAAACAACATTATGAAAGAATCACTGCCTAGATGGTGCATAATTCTACTATTCCTGTTGCCAAATTAAACAAACGATTAACAACCATGTGTGGAGTATTCTACTGTAAACGGTACTGTAAGAAAAGCCTAACAACGAGAAAGCAATCTGAAGACAATAAAATGTCTTCAACTGCACCCGCTAACCGAGGGACAGAAGTGAGGGTGCGGACCAGAGACATTGTATTGGTGGCAAAAACAATAACACAATACACATACAAATCGGGATATAATTTAATCCATGGCAAGGAAAGCAAGCTTGGTAAAGGATCCATGAAATACCAGATTTTGTACAATCATAGTAACTGGAAAAGGCCTTGTAATAACTCTTTTTCCTTTTACCCATGTTTTCTGTCTTTTGGGTGTCTTCAACCTTCTTTTGTGATATTTTTCCCTTGACTCCTTTTGTTTGTTACATTAGGTTGATAAATTATATTTTTACTTCATTAATGATCCAACACCCTTGCTAGAATATAAAAGTTGTGAAATGGTTAGAAGCAAAGAATTTTAGGGATAATGCAACAATTCCACAAATGGATTATCTCTGAGGGTGTTGAGACCCAGAGAGCGTGGGTCTGTCTGAGAATAAACTTGAGCTATGCTGCTTCTCCACAGTTGGGGACCACAGTTCGGCTTCTCTTCGTTTGCAGAGCAGCTTCATGGTTCTCTATAGAATAGACAGCCTTAGAAAATCCTTCCATTTGAAATTATGGATGTAACTGAGACTAAAGATACATCTCAACCCTAGAGAGCACGGAAGCACAAGGCTCTATGTTTGACCTTTAGTATGGCTATACCAAAAAAAGTTAGAATTAATGTTAAACTATTAAAGTGTTTTTTAGAACTATTGACAGATGTTATACTTTAATTTCAAGACTTTGGCAGTACAATGACCCTCAGAGTTCCATTCTTTTGCATTAGTTTTTAAAATCCCTAGTGCTAAATAGATGAAAAGTTTGAGGACCCATTTGCAGCATTCATATCCAGCTCATTTCTAAAGGTTTCTTACTCCATGTTTTCTTTTTTAGCACATTGTCAACTGTCTAACTATGTGGTTTTGAGGTAAAAATTTCAGGTTAATGCATATGTTTCTTTTTAGAAAGCTTGCAGTTGTAAAAAATGGAGAACAGAAACTTGAGAATTAAGATAAATTAATATAAAAACTTATAATGAGGACTGACTCATCTTCAAACTTTGTGTACCTGACAGTTGCACAAATTCTAATTGGTCTTAATAATTAAAAAAAAAAAAACTGAGTCAGATATAGTCAGGTAAATTCGGAAAGATCAGAGAAGCAGAGCAGCTAACCACTAGTTCTTAGTTCTACCAAATCCTTAGGACTTAATGGGCAATCCTGTCTCTAGGATTCCTCAGACTGAATGCAATGAGCTCCTGTCTCCTCCTGCCTTACTTTCCTCTCTTCACCCAGCCATCTCACTCCTGTCCCCACCTCCCTAGTGCTCTGATTAAAGTCGTTTGACTCCCAAGGAGTGAGAGTAAAGTTATGAGTCATCACTGTCTAGCCTCCATGGCTAACTAGTGTGGCTAGCTCCACACTCTGATCTTCAGGCAATCTTTATTAATTAAAACACAAACAAAATACCACCATAACTATTCATACATTTGCTTTACCAGACATGGTTAGTTAGACCTGTGGGTTCACAGAATACTCCATAAGAACTCCTACACTTCTGCATTGCTCTCTATTATTGATATTCAGGGGAGAGATAATATAGTAGATGTCATTTGAAATGCAAATATAGCCTTTAGTCATGCTGTAGTTTTAATATTTCTAAGACAATGTCCAGAACAACAGTATTGGGAAGTAGGGCCTAATGAAAGGTGAATAAGACACAAAGTTTACCATAATGAGTCAATAAATTTACTAGGAGTGAATTATTATTGTGATTATTATGAAAGAGTAAGATCCTCCCTTTCTGACATAACACACACACACACACTTTCTGCCATGAGATGATACATCAAGAAGGTCCTTGGTAAATGTAAACTAGGCCTTCCATCCCAGACTACTTAGACTCTGGGACTGTAAGCCATTAAATTCTGTTGGATACATAATTTACCAGTCTCTAGTGCTCTAATATTATGTAAGCATAAAATAAAGTAGGACAAATGCCAAATCTTTTTTCCATTGAGAAAAGACAATATTTTTTAACAACATTAATCATTATATTTTGTATGCACATTTGTGAACCAAGAAACTGTTCTTTTAACTATATTTCTCTTTCTTTAGAGAAGGTTTGAGATCAATTTCTGGACACTCAGAGCCTACCATGTTGCCAAAGATACTTGTAAGACATTCATAAAAAAGAAGAGTTCACTTCATAATGTAAATTTGAAGTTTTAAGGATGCAGATCTCAAATCTACATTAAGAGTGTTAGAAGTATTTTCCTCCTTTAGATACACTGATAATCTAAAGCAAACAATAAGCAGACATGATACAGAGAGGTTCTGTGATGTCACAATGGCACTTAGGAGACACAATACTCATAGATGAGGCTCTGTAAGAGGACTATCCACCTAACACAGGCACAAATGCTTGATAAATCAAATGAGCAGCTAGGAAGTTTATGGCTAGTTCTGTGGTCCTGACAGCCTAGCAATATCAGTCTATCTGACAAAACATGTTGCTGCCAGTATCTCTAGGTACCAATAGCACCTGCCTTGGTCATGTGTCACTATACTAGTACCTCCATTGGTACTGTGTCACTTTGTCAGTACCTCTGTTGGTCCTGTGTCACTATGCCGGTACCTCCATTGGTACTGTATCACCTTGGCTCTTTCTATATATGTTAAACTGATCTTGAACTCATGATCTTCCTTATCTCCCAAGTACCTGGGATTACAGACATGCATGTTTAGTATTTGTTGTAGCCACTGAAGCCTGATTTACACAGACACAGAATAAGTACATGACCAATCAATCAATCAATCTAAACTCAGAAACTGAAAAAAAAATAAAAAGCATAAAAACATTCTTTATTTGAAGTTCTAAAAATCGTAATTCGGGCAAGACAGATTTAGAACTCAATGTTTCAGAGAAATGAGGGAAAATGGGAGTTTATATTATGCTAACTGTCTTGATTTATTATATGGCAATGAAAGATCTATTGTGGTAAAACTTTTTATTGACAAGAATAATGACAGAGGCTATGTGACCAGTAGAAGATTCAGAAATAAAAGTATCTACTTAGTAAGAATTTATAGACAAGAATCTAATAACATCTTGAACACAATGTAATTATGTCTTCCTAATGCCTAATTAACTGTCTGCACCAAAATTCACATTCATAGGCAGAAGCTAGAGTCAGTCAGGCATAGGTTCTACCCTCATGCCTTTCAAACTCCATTCTCAAAAGCTCTTTCAACATTTGCTTTCCATCATGATTTACCCTGGCTGTTTTTTCACAAACATGCATGAGCCCCTTGCTATTCAGCGCCTTCAAAGTTGTTACTCAGATTTTCTTGGTATATGAAAGTTCACAGATGTTTTGGAATGAAATAAACCATTTCCAAATCTGGATGTAAGAGACTAGAAATTGCCCCTCATAATACATTGCTGGCATACTTTGCACTGGTTATTCTGAGAAACTGCAGACACAGGAGTCTCTCTGAAAAGCTTTCCTTTTGTAGAAGAGATGTATGCCTATATGGGGAATCTATGTTAATCAGGAAGCCATATCGGAGCGAGGGCTGCTCCAACAGTATATTAGTTACCATACTCATTCCATTGACAAAATACCTAGCAAAGCCATTGAGGAGACAAATGGTTTATTTTGTTATGTATTCTGTCTAACAGTTCCACAAGTGACAACTTTTCATGGCAGGGAAGGCCAGGACAGAGCTCACACAGCAGGAGGGATGCCAAGCTTCTGGAATCAGGGAGGCTATAACCCACAGGCCTATCTTCAACTATCCACTTCTTCCACCAAGGCACCATCTTCCAAAGGCTCCCT
This sequence comes from Cricetulus griseus, assembly GCF_003668045.3. Classification (NCBI taxonomy): domain Eukaryota; kingdom Metazoa; phylum Chordata; class Mammalia; order Rodentia; family Cricetidae; genus Cricetulus; species Cricetulus griseus. The sequence goes on from NC_048597.1 coordinate 18,273,195, forward strand.
AACCTCCCAGAACAGGGCAACCCACTGGGGACCAATAGATCAAACACTTGTCCTTGTGGCAGACATTTCATATGCAACCCGTGACAAGAAGCTTATCTGAACAAGACAACCATTTTATAAATTATTGTTGGTGGCAGTGGTGGGTTTTGATTTTGAAACAGGACATGACTATACCCCAGGCTGGTCTTGAACCTACAATGTTGCCCAGGATAGGGTGACCTGGAAGTCATGAAATCCTCCTGCTTCATCTTTTCAAGTGTTGGAATTCTAAGTATGGAGCACCATGCTTGGTTTATGAACATCTTCATTCACCTTGCATTGCCTTCCCAGATTCTGTCATAATTTCTGTAGCCACACCCCACCTCCAAAGACCCAGGTCCTTATTTTGTTCCTGGCTCTAAATGCTGTGTGAGCAACTATCATCTGTATCAGACACACTAGATGATTAAATTCCCCTGATTGTTGGGACTATCTTTCCCATGTACTTAATTAAATATGGTTTCCCTCTTGTTCATCTGTCTTCTGTCGATTTAAGATTTAATTTGAAGCCGAGAAGGGTGTCAGTAGGCATCTTTTGCACCTCCTCTCAGTAGATAAAACTTGTAGATGGGCAGCAAGAAGAACTAGTCAGCTGGTATTGACTACTGCAATTCCAGGAAAACAAAAGAAGCAGTGGGGGGTAAGTGAGGTCAGTTGAAAAACTTGGCAGGCTAAGAAAAGATTGTGCTATTGAAATTCCTGCAATAGTTTAATAAGTCAGGTCATGTACAAATGACCTTGCCTAGAAATTCTTGGGCAGCTACTCCTTCAGACCCTTGGTGAATATTGGTATCTTGGATTTAAAAAAAAAAATCATAAAACTTGTATACAAATCTCATAAAAACTTTAAAAATACATATTAAGGTTATAAAATTTTAAAAGTATAGGAGCATGTAGACAAAATAGCATGTAGGCAAAAAAAAAAAGCCTCAAATATTAGTCAGAAATGCTATGTAGCTTCTCATTTAGAATGATGACATTTAAACTGCATTGGGTGATCATTAATTATAATTTAAATGATTTTATAAACAAAATAACGGGAATTATAAGAAAATCTGCATTCTTATTTTGTAGCATCCAGAAACTGTTTAGTTTATATGCCTTGTGTCATCTTATAATAGGAGATGTTAATATAACTGTATACTAATGTCTATGCTTTTTAATTTGGCCTATTGTTTTCATATTAAAATTACACAGAATTTTTAATGTAATGTTTAGTTTGATAGTTCTGCCCAAATCCACCATAAATTTTACTTTGACTATCATGTTACACTACTCTCTTTTCCTGTAGACTGCATAATTCAAGACACCCAATTCTGGCATGCCTTTTTTTTTTCTATAATATTTATGAAACAGTTTAATGTTTAAGTAAAGTACAGTAAATGATTGAAAATAGCCTTAATGAAATAGAAATAAATGCTATAATCCAAATTATGTAAATAACACTCTTAAGTTATCACAATGTATTTTTACCTTTTCACATAAAGGAACACTATTTAGCAGCTCTTTTGCATGAGTGAATTCCCACCATCATTGCTTTTGCTCTTTGTGGCCCTTGTTCATGAAAATCATTAATTCTGGAACACAAATATTGTGACACCAGGATACTATAGATTGGCAAGTAGGAAACTGATATGGGATGTCCTTCTGTAGTCTGTGAATACACGTTCTTTTTATTGGTTGATAAATAAAGCTGATTTGGCCAATGCCCATGCAGAACAGAGCCAGATGGGTAATCCAAACAAAGATACAGAAAGAAAGAAGGCAGAGTCCAGAAGACTATGTGTAGCCACAGGGGAAGCAAGATGTGGGGTACAAGCCATGAGTCACGTGGTAAAATACAGAACAATAGAAATGGGTTAATTTAATTCTGAGAGCTAGCTAGTAATATGTCTGAGCCACTGAAAAAACAATTATAATTAATATTAATCCTTATAGTGGGTATTTGGGATGGGTGGGATGAGAAACCTCCAACTACAGGCTATGTCCTCAGACTAACAATGAGGTAGCATATACAGTATGGATACATTAGACAGAGAAATGGTTCACCTCAGGTGCAAGACAGAGCACATATATTATCAGAACACTCAGAGCATTTTAGTTGATATTTTCAGACTGTAACTAACTATAAGTGATTGGAAACACAGAAATCTCAACCATGGTGTTCAAATAGCATTGAAGTTCCATCAAAAGAAAACTAGTTCCTTATGGTTGAGAGAATGCAATCTCTGGCCAGGGTGGGAACAGCATTCTAGTTGGGCACTGTGCCTCAGGAAGATAGAGCCACACTAAAGAGACAGGTGAAACATGTTTCCATTAATGAGGTGATGTATATTTCCTTCCCAGAATTCCAATTCCTTAGTCCTTACAAACTGCCATAAGATTTTGTTGTGTCTGCCTGCCTGGTATAAGTTTCCATTTTCTTTCCTGTCACTTTCATCCTGACACTGGCCGGGTCCAAGGATGCTTTTTCTGGTATTTTGGGCTCTTTTTCTCTTTCTCTAAAGTTCTCCTCCCAACCATGTGGCTGTTTGTCAGGTGGCTGTCCTCCACTCCATCTTCTACCCAACACAAGGGTATTCTTTTTTTTAATAATTTTTTTTTTATATATTTGAATTACAAACAAGTTTGGATTACATGACGATCCCAGTTCCCTTCTCCCTTCCTTCCTCCTCTACCATCCCCCCCCCAATTAAAATTCTTTCTTCCTCCTCCCCTCCTTTCCCTCCAGGCTGCCAGCATTTACATATTGCCTGCTTTTTTCTTTTAAACTCTAATAAAATTGTCCTTGGGCTTCCTTTTGAGTCCCTTCTTTTAGGGTTTTTGTTTGTTTGTTTTTATCAAGGAGAGGAAGAACCTTAAGAGGGAACCCCAATTTCTCACAGAACATTTGGTAACTAACAGAACACCCCAAACTTCCCAGTGACTGTGGCATAAATACTTATAAGTGTATGAGAACAAGGGCTAGCAATGAATCGTGTCTACATACAGGAGAACATACCTTAACATTAGAAACCCCCACCAACTTTTCAGACCCTCCTCTCCAGGATTGGCCTTGCTGCTTTGTGAGTTAGGAGAGCTATTGTAGGTTTCCATCTCAAGGGAATACAGTAAAAAGGCTGTGATCCATTGAGAATGACCTGCAGTTTTCAGTGTGCTTATGATTTTCTAGGCCATGTGCTGAGTCCTTTGTTCTTATTATTTATCCCTTAGAGCCATCCTATAAAGTTGGACTTAACAATACTACACAGAAAGACTGCAGCTGGTTTGACTGAAGCAAATTGCCCTCAGGCACCTAACCTAGAACCGGTTAGGTCAGTTTGACGCCAGGTAGGAGGTCTGTGTCAATTCAACACTCTGTACTGTCAACAGGCATTCTAAAAATGGAATGGATGCACTGATTCCTGAAGGTTCTCAAACTCTTCCTAATTTAGCAAGATGCAACCGTTCCCAACTGGACATCTATGTGATACCAGATTTGCTCTCATACGTTGGCCCAAAACAATCAAAAGCAGAGGCAGATTGGAGAATTCCATAGAAATTTCCAAAAACGTAAAACAGTATCATTCTTTTCACTGTTTTTTTTTTTTTTAAATAAAATACAACTGTTTTTCATACAGTACACTTTTATTAAAATGTAGTAAAACACCAGGGCGGGCACTCAGCAGAAGAGCCAGCAACCTGGCTGATGGGGGCCTGGATGATGTCTGTGGCACATGTTGCCACCGAGGGCCCTGTGGACATCCACCAACTGAGGGTATAGTGGTATTTGGGTCCTTACTGCAGCCAAGGGCCATGTGTAGGTCCGTGGTCCTACTGTAGTAGGGGTCTATGTTGATGTTCCTGTTCGGTGTTACCACAGAAAGCCATGTGGATGTCTGCAGGCCTTGCTGCTGCCAGGAGCCATACTTATCTGAGTGCCTGTGGTGCCACTTGAGACCATTTTGATGTCCAGGCCCGGGGTGCCTCCAAGGGCCTTGACTGGATTCACGGTCCTGCTGCAGACTCCAGCTACATCTGTTCAGTCTCAAGAAACTGTGTGGAGGCCCATGATGTATGCTTCCTCTGACTGTGAAGTGCAAGGAGGCTACTTTTACTGTGATATGGATGACTACAGTCGCACAGTTGAGCGGGAGGGTTATGAGAGATTTGTGATAATCCCCAACACTCCCCACCCAAAGTACTAGCATAGACAGGCAGCCACTAAAGAAAACTCTTAAAGTGTAACAGAGATGCTGAAGTGTAGCACTTAGCAATTGATGGCTTCCGGTAGGTGCCCAGGAGGGGAAGGACTCAGTTCTATTTAAGGGGCAGGCTACTCAGAGTTTGACCATGCCCCAGTGAATATAGATAATGCATAGTGGACTTGTTGGGTTTTTCTGTCTTTTTCTTTTGATTTTATTTCACTTCTTTTTTTGAGAGATGGGTCACCAGGGAGGTAGACATAGGGCTACCAGAATGTAGTCTTTCTCCCTTCCAAGCTATAAAGCTGTAATTTTACAAGCCCCCCACAAGAAGCAGGCTGAGCAAGCCATATGGAGTAAGCAGCACTCTCCCATGGCTTCTATGTCAGCTTCTGCCTCCAGGATCCTGCTCTGTTTGAGTTCCTGTCCTGAATTCCTTCCTGTGGAAGTGTAAGTCAAATAAACCCTCTTCTCCCCAACTTAATTTTTTTCATGGTGTTTAATTGCAGCAATAGAGACCCTAACTATGACACATGAATAATGCTTTCTCCAGAATACATGGGTTATTAAGCGAGGTTCCAAAGGCCCCCAAGTTAGCATGTACTGTTGACATTGCTCTTGGTTACCCTATTGTTGAAGATATAAGACGCTTCTGTTTCAGGGCAGAGAGAACATCAAGCATGAAATGAACAAGAAACCCCTCTCCTGTTGTCTAGTTTTCATGGTATTTGATGATGCTAACCAGGCTGCTTGGGTAGAAACTCATAAATGGACTTATTCCCAGTAGATCTAGTATCCTGATTTACCAGGCAAGATATATATATGCCTACCAATGCACTAGTGGCATGATTGTTATATGTGTAACCACCTGCTTTCTAATTGGATTTGAGGACTGTTTCACAGGAGGGTGTTAATGTCTTGTATTGTAAACCTGGCCCAAATGTTCATGGCTGGGAAGATCACAGGTCCTGGGGGTGGGGTGGGATGCTACTGTTGTTTCACTAAATGGAAATGTTATTAAGTGGAATTCTAAATAAACCCACAAATTAGTGCAGCTCTCAGCTCTGGTCAGAGAAACTCCCTTTTGAAGTGGGCAGTGGTCAATGAAGAAGCTCATAGCAGTTCATAGTGCTCAGATTAAGAGCTCAATACTAAGTGGAACCGTCAGAGGACATCTTGGAGGAGGGGCCAGAAAAAGCCAGAAGGTGAGGAGGAATTTGGTGAAATTCTGTCTTCTGGACATGACACAGTCTGTGAAGTCATCAATTCACACAAGCTGTGGTTACTCGAACAAGGTTTGCATGAGGTCAAGTCAGTCAATAGTCTAGATGGTGGGGACAGAGGCTCCTGGGGCTCTACTCATACATGAACAGCTATTGACAATTTATGTTTGTTAAGGGAGGGGAACCACTTTTATCTGGAGGAACAATTACTCATTGATTGTTCATACTCTAATGAATGACCCCACATAGATGTGCATGAAAGCTCTAATTAGACTCAGTGAATTAATTTTTAAAAGGGATAACATGAAAGTGGGAAAGCAAGACTTAGGGGGTCATAAGGAAGTAAGAGGGGAACCAAGACTGGATATAACCAACATACATTGTCTGTGTATGAAATTTTGAAAGAATACATAAAAGATATTCTTAAAAGAAAGAAGTTGCATCAAATATTTTCCTTATTCTTATTTGTACTAGCCATTAAGTGCTTGAGCTCTAGGCTTAACAACCATCTTGTAGCTCTTGAATGCAAGCATAGAAAAATAAAAAGATGTTGCTCTGCTTTTTCTTCCGCTTCCAACTTTGTTCTTCTGACTGTTTATGTCACACCTGTGCAGGAGCCCACCGAGATCAGAAGAGGGGATCAAATAATCTGGTGATTGATTTACACATGGTTGGCTGTTGTGAGATGTCCAGTGTGGGTGTTGGGAACCAAACGCAGATCCTCTAGAAGAGCAGCTAGTCTTTTCTCCAGGCCCCATGTTTTATGTTTTCAAAGAGTAAATAATGAAATGCTAACTTTTTTCCACATGAAATGCCATGATTAACTTCCAAAACCAGAAAAAATATAAATGAGCTTCACTAGTACTTTCAACAAATAAGAAGTTGCCAAAAAAGGAAGGGGGGTTGGCTATCCACTTGACATATGGCAATAATAGTACTCAAATTTCAGTACCATGGACAAAGTCTAAAAACTACCCCTAAGAGGTCTGATGGGAACTCTGCTACAGAATCAATGCCCTAATGTACATGGTGACAAGGAGACCAGGAAGCAGCCGTGTGTGGTTTGCTTGAATATGTACTTTTTCTTTCAACACAGTTCTTGGTTTGACAGCTCAGGCCTAAGGACAACAGAATGAAAGATATAAATTGTTTAAAAAATCCTAGAAGCAGGAGAAATCAGCTCAATTGGGTTTGAGGTAGAGAGAAAGCAAGATTTCACAGAGGGAAGACATCGGACATGGACTTTGGTAGAGAAAGAATGAATTAATCCAATTGATAGTATAGGCCTCAGGTCACAGCCTGTTCAGTGAAAGTGCTAACGTTTTACTTTTCCTTTGTCTTTTCTTTGTAGAAACATAAAGGCAATAACATTGTCTTTTTTCATTATCGAATTACATCCATGTGTTGAGAAGGAAGTCAGGCTAGGAAATGGGTTTTCTTTTCCTTACTTTCCTGTTAGCGAATGTCTTGAGAATGGCAGCCACACTTTATGAGGATTGCATACTCCTCACTCTGTTAGGGTGGTATTATGCACAGTTGTGAATACCATTGTGGTTTCTATGAAACCACAACATCCCCAGAAGCATTTTCTGTATTTTTCCTTTTGTATAATCATTGCTTAAAAAGGATCCTATACTTAGCCTTAAAAAAAAAGTTTACTTTGATATTCTTGCTCTGTCTTTGACATTCTTGCCAAATTCATATCTACTATACAATTGATTTCCACAATACACCACAATTAGCCTAGTTCTAAAAGATGACAACTTTTTGTAGTGCCCACGTCAAGGATGTTGTTTGGTTAATGATGGCAGTCCAATATCTGAACACCAAGTTTGTGTAACTGATCATTATCTGATTCATAATGACAGACTAGGCTCTACTTACTGACTCGGAAGACAAAAAATGCTAGATGCTTGCTCTGTAAGCATCCTGCGTGAATTCCACAATTCAGATGCTCTTCTGGGCATACTGAATCTATAGCCTGTGAGGCAAAGACAGGTTGTTCTAATTTCATTATAGAAGTGGGAATAGCAGAAAGCAAGAAGGCAGTAGCAATCAGGGAATGAAGATTTCCAATGTGGTCTCTTTCATCTAGCCAGAAATGCAGTAACACAGGGCACTGGTGACTGACAATTAACTATCTCTTTACTGGAGTTCCAAGTTCCCACTCACTTTCCATTTATTTTTTTTCTCTTTCAGGTACCAACATACTTTCTCAATTACAACTGATTCTGTTGTTTATAACAATGAAGCCAAGATTTTCTAAGGATTAGACTATATACTGTAATTGTTTCTTTAGTGCTTCTAGTATTAACATTTTCTATGGAAAATTCATTCAATTTGTGCTCTAAAAATTTCCAAGTAATGAGTCATGGCTCCCAAAGGAAGACTATCTTTATAATGTTTTATGACAAAAAGATATATTAATTTGAACAGGCCGCATGGACACCATGATGGCTGCTCTTGACTTTGAACTTGACTGGCTGTAGAACCAGCTGGGAGACTCACCTTTGGACATGTATGTGAGATTTTTTTTCTAGAGACATTAAATTGAGGATAGAGGAAAACCTACCCTGCACATAGGTGGCACATACTATGGACTGATGTTCCAGACTGAATGAAAAAGAGAAAGCAAGCAGAGGGTCAACATTCGTCTCCCTAGTTCCTGACCGCAGATGCAATGTGACCAGCTGGTCCATGGTCCTGGTGCCACACTCTGACTGCCATTCCTTTTCTTCCTCTGAGCCCAAATAAGCCCTTCTTCCCTTAGGATGCCTTTGGTTGGGAACTAACACAGACGTTCCTTCCCAATCACAAAGAAATACCCTTTCACTAGACTATTCAATGCTAACCATCACTTATAAGAAAAGCATAGCTGTGGAGTTAATATTACTTTTTCCTATGTGGAATAAGTTAGAGTAGGAAGTTTAATAGCAAAAAGGCTTAAATGTAAAAAGACAACATTATAAAAGGAACATCATTCATTCACTTGTTCACGCAATGAACATAAACAGAAGAAACAAGAGGCCAGATTTCAAGCTGAGTACAATGCAGGTTGACCTTGAAAGAAGAAAACAATCTAAATTATAGCACTGGCCCTGAAGAATCTCCCTGGCGGGAGATTCATAGATGATCTATACATCGCCTAGATAAGCATGTCCTGAAAGAAAAACACACTGATGGAAGAAACAGAGATGAGAAAAGCATACATCTCTTGTACTGAACTCTTAGCTTTGGGTTTTGATAGTTTTGCTTGGGGGTTAACTATACTATTATTAATTTATTCTTCTGCCCTTTTAAAAGGTTGACAAGATTATCATATTGTTGGCCCTTATTGAAATTAATCCAACAAAATTAAAAGCAGAAATAAATTGGTATGCTCTTATAATTGCATTATTCTGGAATTTGCCCCTTTCTGCATAGCAGTGTGAGCAGATAAAGGGAGAGGTTTATGCTGCCATACTACCTTGTCAGTAGAAGCTGGAATCTCCTGGTGTGAACTTCTCTAGTAGACTATGGAAGCTATGTTTCATGCGGAGATCACTTACAAGAAGTCAGCAAGGGTCAAATGGGAGTTACCTTACTATACATTCACACCCCTAATTAGCTAGAACCTATGCACTCTCATTTAGTTGATTGGTCTCCATCGTCTGTGAGATTATTTAAGGTTTTATTTATTTAAAATTGATTTTAAAATGTTTAAGTAAAGGACACACATAAACAAATTTTACAAATTCAAAAGAATGAAAATATTTCTCTCATCCTACCCTGTTTCTTTGTGAGGGGCAATTATAACTAAAAATTTCTTTGCTTCCTATTTGTAATGTTGTACTCCATTTACACATAAAGTTATAGTATCTAGAGAAAAAATATGGCCTTTTGTACACTTTATTTTTCTCTTCATTTAATAGTCTATATTGTATATTTTATTTATAGTGTTTCATGTGTAATACATGATACATATACTTCAGAAGAACTTTTTTTAATTTAAGAGGATATAAAAATAAGAATATATCTTCCATCCAATGCCCCCATATTCCTCCAAAAGATAGTATCATACATTTTTAAGTATAAAACAAGTGGGGTCATTTTATATTGATAAAAACACTCAGAATATTTTCACAGGTTGAAGACAGGAGTCAAAATATTGACAGCACGCATTTGGCTCTTTCAGCATCCTGTAGAGGTAGCCCTGTGATATGATCTCAATGCTTTCAGAGGGTCCTGTTCCATCTGCATTCTTTATCCTTACCCATCAGCACAGCTTATATAACAATTCCAATGAACACGTTTTCAGTTAAAATGCACAGTGCTTATGAGATGCACCTAACATATGGGGACTTTGATCCTAAATGAAACAACTTGAAGACCTTGGAAGTAACCCTTCCTCAGAAAACTTGAATCTTATTATACTTTTAGAGTCTGCCAGGCATACACTTAGCAGAATCACAAACACTCCATTTGCAAGCATTGGTACTCTAATGACTCTGAACTGTATGCCTCTTTACAGTAAAACATTAATATGTTATGTAAGATAAGCAAAATGAAGCAAATATAACTCATCGCTAACAATTCATATTCGACAAGGATGATATTTTCCTCTGGGCAAATTTTATTTTGTTGATGAACATGGAACTAAGAAAAAGGTTAAGAATCATATTCACATTTCAATTAGTGTTACTGCCTGTTCAATGAGAACAAAAACTAAATCTGAAAATGATTTTACATCAGATAGACTGAAAATGTTAAATACCCACAAACTTCTGTACAATTTAGGCATATTCACACATCAAAGCTTTGTACCTGAGAGTCACCAGTTTGTAGTTCAAAACTACACCAAAAGGAAACTAGTTTACCCGTTACTTTAGATAGCACTTGCTCAGCAAAAATACCTTACTTTTAAATATTAATCAATGTATTTAAATATTAAATAGAAAAGCTCTTTGATACTACACATAAACTAAAACAACTTGGCATCAGTCTGAGTTTCAGTGTAACAATGTTACTATTCTCTCCTTCAGAAACAACTGAGAAAAATAAAACTTAAAGACAAAAATTCCACTTAGGGATGGCCATAAAACCAGAAATAGAGTATACATATTGTCTTTGAGAACTAAAAGTTTGGGAGATTTGAGGTATTCTTATGTCTGTGCTCAGATAAATAAAAGCTCAGAAGTGTGAATCCTCAGGTATGAGCTAATGGCAGGGAAATGAAGGCAACCTGTTCATAGATGGAAAACTGTCTGCTCTTTGGGGAAGTGATTTGTTGTTGTCTATGTAATGCTTTGTTCTTTATTGAAAAGAATGCATTTTAAAACTATATTCATGGTGTTTTCAAAGGCCAGTGCTTATCTTTTATGTTTTGAACAAAATTCAAAGTTCCATGCCTTGTTTTTTGCAAGTGTATCTATTCTTTTTTTTAAAGATTTATTTATTTATTATGTATACAACATTCTGCCTCCATATATGCCTGCATGCCAGAAGAGAGCACCAGATCTCATGACAGATGGTTGTGAGCCACCATGTGGTTGCTGGGAATTGAACTCAGGACCTCTAGAAGAACAGGCAGTGCTCTTAACCTCTGAGCCATCTCTCCAGCCCAAGTGTATCTATTCTTACAGTGATAAAAATTATTTCAGATTCTTGTTGACATCAAATGTGTTTCCATCCAGTGCCCAAAATTTAATGGTAACATGAGTCATGTTCTTTGTGTGCATATGGCTTTGGGTCTGACCACTACACATTGCACAACAATGACGTGGAACATTTCTGGGTTAATTCTCATTCTCCCAGCGGTCATTAGTTGCCTGTAGGTCTTCGCAAGTATTTGCTGTAGTGACTGAAACTTGACTGACAAGTGACATATTCACTCAGCCTTTGGCTGAGATAAAGGATTTTGCTTTTGCTTCGGTAGAAACTATAATGTATCACCATGAGAGAAAAATATGACACTATGAAAGAACATGTGACCTGAAGTATTTACATCTGTCCCTCTCCTGACTAGAAGTGACCTGATTTTGTTTGACAGGGTCTTACAAATGTGATTGGTTATGGTGGATAACAAAACCTACTACGAGATACTTTTTTTTTATTCCAAAATTTATTTTTGTGTACATTATAAGCTTAGAATTGGAGCTGATAGGAGTTGGTTAAACACGGTATAAAGAAAAGACAATGAACAAAGAGAGAGAAAGAGGAGAGAAAAGTTATTTATTTATTTGTTTGGGAAGAATGAAAACTGCTTGGTATAAATAGGATTTTATTTAAATTTCATGGGTAGTATGCTATGTGATTTTTTTCCCACTATCTTTCAGAAACACACTGTAAATCATGGATTTACTGTGAGTGTATGATGGAGTTCTGTATGCTGTTGAAGAAACCACAAAAAGTACTCAAGACAACTTCCAAAGAAGTAGGGAGCCTTGGCTGAGGTTGACCCAGGAACTTCCATTAGTAAGTTTCTTAAGGATGAATGATTTACTGTTAATCCAAAACCCCCTTTTTTTTTGGTAGGGGTTGTTGAGACAGGGTTTCTCTGTGGCTTTGGAGGCTGTCCTGGAACTAGCTCTTGTAGACCAGGCTGGTCTTGAACTCACAGAACTCTGCCTGCCTCTGCCTCCTGAGTGCTGGGGTTAAAGGTGTGCACCACCACCGCCCGGCTTCCCAAACAACTTCTCATCACACATGAACATAGAAGGCACATGTTAATTTAAGTCACTTTTGAGGTTGTGGTGACTGACTTGGGTAGTCACTGGTACTTGGACTCCAAGTCAACAATAGTTAATTAATTCCCTTTCTCATTCCACCTGTGTAGCTACTAGTACCACCTGTGAGTACTAGTTTGGACAACCATCAAGTGACTAGGCATGGTTTTAAAAATAAATTTCCTGTTATTCAGGAGCTATAATACTCATCTGTACCAACAACTTCTCTGCATAAAGGTGATTAGAGACACAAGTTCATATTTCCTCTAATCCGGAAAGTTCTTGTTTCTTTTTTTTATTTATTTATCTGTCTATTTTTTATTTTTATTTTTTAATTCTTTAATTACTTCTCATATTTACATTTCCACCCCCCCCACTCCCTCAACCTCCCATCCTCCCATGTTCCCCGCCAACCCCTGAATACATCCCCCAAACTTCTCCCCAGGGATAGTGAGGCCCTCCATGAGGGACCTTCAAAGTCTGTCATATCATTTGGGGGAGGGCCTAGGCCCTCCTTGCTGTATCTGGGCTGCAATAGTATCCCTCCATAGGGAATGGGCTCCCAGAGTCCGTTTGTGCTCTAGGGTTTAAGACTGGCTCCACTGTTAGAGGACCCACAGACTGTCTTGGCCTCCTAGCTGGCACCCACATTCAGAGGGCTTGGTTTGGTCCAGTGCAGTTCTCCTTTCTTAACTAATTCTGTGCTTAGAATTTCAGACCTTAGATGCCAGACAAGCAATGGCGCAATCACACTAGGAAAAAGATTGGCAGGGGAGTTCAGCTCACCCACTGGGATCTTCAGAGCACACGTTTCTTTTAATTTCATCTCTTTAGTGAAAAGTCAATGAGTAAGACTTGGCATTTGTTATCTTTATTTCTGTCACATCCATAAAAAGAATTGTCAATGTGTGTTTAGTAAAAACATGAACCGATACAGTGGTCCACAAGCCAGACTTTCAGCAAAGTTTTTCCAATACACATGAACCCTCAAATCACATGTTAACTTTGTAAAGAACTTGTATGCCATCCTATAGCCTTCATCTAGCAGCTGGTGGAAGTAGAAGCAGACACCCACAGCTAAACACTGAACTGAACTGGAATCCAGTTGCAGAGAAGGAGGAGTGATGAGCAAAGGGGTCCAGACCAGGCTGGTGAAACCCACAGAAACAGCTGACCTGAAAAAGGGAGAGCTCTTGGTCTCCACACTGATAGGTGGGAAACCAGCATGGGACTGTTCTAGACCCCATGAACGTGGGTGTCAGTGAGGAGACCTAGGAAATCTATGAGGCCCCTTGTAGTAGATCAGTACTTATCCCTACCCTAGGAATGGACTTTGGGAGCCCATCCCAGATAGAGGGATCCTCCCTGAGCCTAGATGCACAGGGGTGGGCCTAGGCCCTATCCCAAAGGATATGAAGGCCTCACCCTCCCTGGGGAGCAGAAAGGGTATGGGATAGGTAGGGTGTTAGTTGAAGGGGCAGGGGAGAAGGCGAGGGAGAGGGAACTGGGATTGTCACGTAAAACAATCTTGTTTCGAATTCAAATAAAAAATGGAGGAAAAACGAAAGAAATAGCTGAATTTTGCCCAAGAAAGTGCAGAGTAGAGGCAGATGCTCCTTGTTTCTCATGGGATCATCAGGCTTGCACCCCTGTGAACTCAAACAATCCACTTGGATTGGGAAACTTTGGGAGTCACATGATGTGAGCTCTGCATTGGATCACACTGTGTGTCTTATAACACAGTATTTCTAAAGCAGTCTGCCATGTGTAGAATGTGAATGATATTATTATGAGCATGTGTGCATGTAAGAATCAGTAGAATTGATAGACAGTAGCATGGAATGGAATGACTAGCTCATTGTGGTTGCATAATAAATATTTGCTGAATTAAATACTCAGAAATAGAAGGAAAAGAAGAGAAAGAAGCTGTGCTTATCGCTCATTCTGATGTCTGCCCAAAGGATCCAACTGCAATTCCAATTTCTAACTTGATAGCATTAGTTGGCTTTGAGACAGCTCTGTAGCGTCCTAATGAAAGCTAAAAGTAACCAAGAAGATTTCTGAAGAAGATAATGAAGAGTCCTAAGAGTTTTTTGTGTTTTTTTTTTTTTTTCATCTGCAGGTAAAGCATAATAAGATAAAGGCTTTGGTTTTTTGTTTGTTTGCTTGTTTTAGAACCACTTAGAACATATAGATACAAATATCAAATATAATTCAAAAGTGTATGGATGGAGAAGTGAATAATTAAAAAAGTACTATACTAGGAAAGAAAAGAACAAAAGGGAAGAGAAATGATACATGTGCAATTGCAGAAGCCTACTTGGTAAGCTGTTGTTTTCTTATTCACAGCTGAAGTGTAGGGGGGAATCTGCTTCCACATTTCTATAGTAGGCATGAAGACAGATCTTAGAGGCCATTTTCATGGAGAGTAAAGCAGAAGGAATAAGTAACAAAGATTATAAGCAAAGGAGAATGCACTAATATGGTAAGTCTAATCTTGGACGACAACAGTGGCTGTTGTGGTAGATACTGTAGACAATAACAAAGTTACCTTGAGGCCTGAGACACAGCTCTTCCAGGTATTTGAAAGCAAGAGAGTTTGTATATTTGGACACAGAAAGTGAATGAAACCATTCAGAGACCATGCTTTGCTAAAGGAGCAAAGGGAGAGTTAGGAAGGATGGAGGCAAAGTCAAGGCTATAGAGCAGGGTGCCTCAACCATGAGCAAATGGCTTCAGGACACCACGTTCCACAAACAGCCACACTGCTGGAAGCCAGCCCTTCCTCCATGACTCACTGAGTCTGTCAACACCACACACTTCTAATTGCTCTGCACGAAAGTTTGTGCCTTGTTTTAACTCATCCTGCTTCCTCATTTCTGATTCTGAAGACACCAAGATTCCCCTTCTGTTCTTTTATATTTATTTGTTTTTCTCTCTAAGCCTGATTTTACTGGCCAGTTTCAAATAATCCTGGCTGACACATATTTTCTTATTATGTTTCCTCTAATCTCAACTTACCGGTGCACCTTTTCCACTTTGCCATACGTATTTGCTTCGATAGATGACAACACATCTTTAACATGGAAAATCCATTTTGTTTAGGAAAATAAGCATCTATACACATTTAAACTGTGTCTATGTGATTAATGGTGACAAAATGCCTAAGAATATTGAACCCATATTTATAATGAAAATCACTTCTGCTAACGACAGACACAGTGACAACTACAGAAGGAACAGCAAGATATTTCAAATATATTTAAAATGCTTACTTTTTAAATTGGAGAATAACAGACTTGCATTTCCAGATATCTAAATAAAACAAAGTCGATATAAGACATACTTCATGAAAACAATATCCTGAAATCCAAGTGTTTAAGGTCTTTTCACTGGGACCTTGATCTCTTTTTCATCTTGTTACCCAGCAGCCTTAATAGTGTTCTTTTCTGAGTCTTTGAATATACATTGTATACATTGTCCCCAAAAGTCTTTGCCACTTGTATATGTTTGCCTTTCTGTCATCATAGTCTCCTAAATCAGTCAGATTTTCCTCTCCAAATATTTTCCAATCCTTTCAACTCACAGAAAATCATTGCTTGTTTTTGTTGGATATGATACAATCTCCCTGTCCTCATGTGTATGTGTGTGTGTGTGTGTGTGTGTGTGTGTGTGTGTATGTGACATTCTTGTGTATCTCTTTAAAATGTATCTGTAGGATATTGTACTTGGTATGTATTGCAGTGGTTCTAGCCTTGCTTTCAATTAAAATTAGGTGGGGAAATCTTTAAAGATGTTTGGAATCTAGGCCTTGACTCAGTGGCTTCACTGACATAATTTTATACAGTTTTCCAAGGTGACTCCAATATGGCAAGTAAAGTTTGGTGACACTGTGTTAGCAGGTGTCACTTCTTATATCTATACACATTTGTGTATAGATTTGTGTGTAGATCTTATATCTACAGCAGTATAAAATTTCACATTCATAATAGTGGTGTGCATGGTGAATATGTGATCAGGTGCCTAAATACCAATTAGCTTAAATGTCAATAAGTAGAAACTGTTGACCTCTTGTCCAATAGCATATTACTACAAAAGAGCCACTTAGCAGTAACTTGACCTTCAATAGCTCAGTGCCATGAATATTTGGAAGCAAGTTACCTAAATGTTCAAACATGAACAGCTGAACTGAAATCGACACTGCCTGGAGTGACATAAAATCCTAGAGTCCAAGGAGGAAAGGCCTTAGCTAGAGCTCTTCATTCCAATGCTGGACAACTGATCCTAGCCCCAGAAAAAAACCAAAGTAGTCACAGATCTGGGTAAAGCACACAGCACAAAGAATATAGAGCATTCATCAAAATAAAATGCTATAGAATATTTGAAAATTATTTGCAAAGTCTATGTGGATACTGGGGAAAACACACAACTTCTCTCTGTGTGTGTGTCTGTCTGTCTCTGCATCTCTCTGTCTCTGTGTCTCTCTGTTGTGTATGTATGCATATGTGCACTTGTATATGTGGGTGAACTCTTCCATGTGGGCATATGGACACCAGAAGTTGACATTAGATATATTTCTCAATCATTTCTCTACTTACTTTTTTTAAATGTTTCTGAATATTTTTCTCATTGAACCTGGGTCTCACCATTTTGGCTAGCCTGGATGGTAAGAAAAACCACAAGGATTTGTCTGTCTCTGGCCCTCAGCACTGGCTTATGGGTGTGCAGAGCCACATCTAGCTTTGCATTTTCCCTGGAGATCTAGATTTGAGTCCTCAAGGTTCTGTAGAACTCTTCTCCCTGAGCAATCTTCCAAGCCCATCTCACTAATTATCCTAGCTAAATTATATACTATTTGTATGTTGCATGGCCTTGAACCTAGGATCCAGTGATTTTGCTAAACAACATTCCTGTGGGCAGCTAGGGAGGGAGAGAGAGAATGAATGAGAGAGACACGGCCCTATTTTTCAAAAAGGAAATAAGTAAGCAGCCTTTAACGTCTCCCCTAGCCATTGCTTCTTTAATTAATTCATGTCTATTGATCTCCCTTCAAGCTCACTGAGACTTTCCATAGCTGTGGGATCTATTAAGTCCAATTTCTTCATCCATTATTTCTTTTAATGTTGATCCCATTCCTGACATTTCCATTTGATGCCTTCTTAGATTTCCCATCACTCAGCTTATATGACTCAACTATCCTTGAGTATCTGATTTTTTTTCCATCACAACCTTCAACACATTATTCCCAATTAAAATTTTGACCTGATAATGTCAAAGTAATTGTCATATCTGATCCTGGCTCTAATGCTTCCTAGTCTCTTCAGACTATCTTTTCCTAACTTTTGGCAGGCCTTCTAGCTTTTTGTTATTGTTGTTGAAAGATGGACATGAAGGGTAGGAATTGAGTTAAAACAGACTTGGAGAATGGGAATCTACGTTAATCTGATTGTATTTTTTTGCTGTGGCTGTGAGTGCCAGAAATTTCAGGCTTCTTGAATAACTTCTCTTTTCCATAGCTCTTCCCTAAGCATGCTTTCTTAGGCAGTTGGCTCCTCCCAGCTCTTACAGGTAGTACTTGAAATGGTGACTGGTGAGATGTGCTAGGGAGGGGAACATTCTCTTTTAACTTCTTGTTTAGGTTGCATTTTGGTTGTATTTCTACAGCTGTGACAAAAACACCATGACCAAGGCAACTTGGTACCTACAAAGCCAGACAAAAATGTCAGCAGTTAGTAGCTCCTGGGTTAGTGATGGAGCTACGTGTCAACCCCCCATCTTCACCGCAGGGAGAGTAAGTTTTCTCTAAGAATGTGTTACTGTTGCACTGACCACACTCTGCAGAGGCTCCAGACTTGGAGTATGCGAGAGTTTCACTGGGCCTATTGTTTCAGAGGGTTAGAGTTTATGATGCTGGAGGAAAGGGATGCGGACGTGCCACTGGAGAAACAGCTGATAACTCTGATCTTGATTCACAAGCAAAAGGCAAAGAGAACACTGGGGATGGCATGGAACTATGTAAACCTCAAAGCCCACCCCCCAGTGACACATCGCCTTCAAAAAGCCACGCCTCCTAATCTTTCTCAAACAGAACCATCAACTGGGGACCAAATATTCAGGGACAGGAGCCTATTGGGGGGGGGGGGGATTCTCATGAAAACTGCTACAGATGAACTTTTGGACTTTGACCTTCACTGGTAATTCTCCAGTGCTACGTCTCTTCCACCCACAGCCTTCCATTTCCTTCTTGGGCACTGACTTGCTGGGTAAGGCTGGTAATTACTTTTCTCCTAATACATCTGTGCAAGTTAACTACCAAAAATCACAGAAAAGCCATGAGAGATGCCAGTACCCTCAAGCCCAATACCACTAAGGGCACATTAGAAGAGTTTCCCAGAACACTTTTGAAAAATGTAACAAGAATACTAACAGCAGAGGCACCTTATTAGAATGTGTTAATAAGAGCTAATGTCCTATAAAAATGAAGAATTACAGAATTACAGCTCTGGAAACTATTTTCTGTAAAAATGAAAAAGCAATAAAGTGTGGCATATAGACAGATACATACTTGCACACACAGACACACATTTACACACTTTTTGCTTTATTATCTTATCTGTTTACACTCATATTCTAGAGAGGTTTTAGGTTGTTGGAGTACATGATAGGAAAATGTTTCCACACATTCCTTTCTCCCACCTCCCCCAAAAGTTGTAATATTATTAGCATCTTGCATTAAAGTGGTAGATTTATTAAAATCAGTGAAATAACTTAGTGCATTTATTAGTGGCATCCTACTGTTTCCTTTGAGTTTGAAGAATCCTACTAGGCAGTCATCACCTTTTGAGGACAATGAGGAAGTGGATAGTCACTTTTCAAGTGGGATATGAAAAATAAACTCTTAAAAGAAAATATTTGCTCGTGTGTCTTGTAAGTTCTATAAGTGATTGAATTATCTACTTTTGAAAAATTAAATTACAATTTTTCACCTACCTTAATTTGGTGGGTATAGGCATGCTTCAACTTTCCATGACACGTATGGGAAGATCAAAGGACAGGTCTGGTTAATAAACTGTAAAGTATAGGCAAAAACAAAATCAAAATTATACCTTCTGTGGCTTTCTCGGTGATTCCCATGGGCCTCTCATACAGTAAAGCAACTTCTGCATTCAACTACAATTCTCATGTTTAATTATAAACATTTTTCCTTTACTCTGGTCCTAAACTTTAGAGTCTAGAAACTGTGTGTCCAAATACAGATTAGAAATATCATGCTCTGTTTTATGAGACTGTAAGAGATGTTCCAAATCCAACTTTATGTACAATTGACCATTGTAAAGTTGAATATATAATTAAGCTTTTATATAAAAGTTGGCTCTAGTATAAGTAAATAAATACAAATAAATGCTAGTTTGAGGTAGAAAATAAAAATACTTCAATTGGAAAATATCTTTTGATATAACTAAAGGTAGAAATGTTAGCCAACAGCTTAATGAAGTACTGTTTATTTGCAACACTTAAGACATTATGACATTTTTTCGGGTACAGGATGTTCCTATGTAGCCCTGACTAGTCTTGTAAATGGCTTTCTAGATCAAGCTGTCTTTGAACCCAGAGATCCACCTGTTTCTGCTTTTTGAGTTCTGGGATTAAAGGTGTGTGTCACCACACACTGCATTATAAAATGATGACTTTATTATAACAAATGTAGCTTGCTGACATATTTTGTTAGAATTTGATAATTAGGCATGGAGCTTCATTTTTGGAATGGTTCCCCATTTCTATAAATTTTAAGTCAAATGCAAATGTGATGCACACTTTTAACTATTCTTTCTTTCTATCTATCTATCTATCTATCTATATATATATATATATATATATATATATATATATATCGAGTGTGTGTGTGTGTTTGCATAGAAGCAAGAAGGATATCAGTGTTTTGCTCTATTGCTCCCCTCCTTATTCCTTTGAGATGGTTTCTAATTGAACCTCTAGCTTGGATGGCAGCCAGCAAGCCACAGTGATCCCTCTGTCTTTGCTCCTCACATTGCTGGGGTTACAGATGCACACATGAGCATACCTTGGCCCTAGGGACTTAAGCCTAGGTTTTTAATGCTTGCACAGCAAGTGCTCTTATCCACTGAGCCATGTCCTCAGTACTCTCTCTTGACTTATTTCTCCCCATACATAAGGATGTGACTACAAAATCAAGTTTCAAATGCAACCATGGAAAAACTCATCAGCAGATTATTTCCGCATACTGATTCCCAGGGGACTCTTTCTCTCATAATGCCCTCCTTCGCTGTGCAAAGAACTCTGCATGCCCAGTGGCCTTGGCCACATAATCTATTCAATCTGGAGATAAAATATTTGGTTCACTCTGCATAAGCAATTTTTTTTTAGGAAGATGAGCTGTTATTTCAAAGCCATTCTCTGTGTGGGCAGAGGGCCATTGGTACAGCCATGTAAAGAGCAAAGTATTTCTCAACAACAGGAAAACATTCCTGACTTCTCAGACGGGTTTTTCTTTATTTATAAAAACAATTATTTTCAGTCATTTGAGAGGAAATAGATGTGGTAGTTTATTTGATGTTGGTAGCATTATTTTTTCTTCTGAAAAATTGCTACCAAGTGCAAAGAAAAACATAAAAAGGGAGTTTTCTTAAACAGTCCATTGCTTTTGATTAATTTTGTTGGGTGCTTCAAAGTGAATTGCAGAGCCATAATTGCATTCTTGCCTCCCCATTTCTGTTGCACTGTACTGTTCCCACGCTGTTATTTACAACATTTTTCAAGTTGAGCTGGACATGTCTGTTTTTCACAAAACAGCAGCAAAAGACACTTCTTAGGAGGAATTGTGGATAAGGATGAACACAGACATGGCATTTCTCACACTAAATTCCTTAAAATTCTCTTTCTAGTCTCCACGGAGTGTATTTTACTTATGACAATGGAAGACCTCCAGAATAGTATTCCTGTCTTTGAAGGAAACTAGTAGAAGTTGAATTCTATTAGATGAAGTTTTATTTTTAGGGTGGCTTTGGCCCAGAACTCCATGTATGCTAAATATTCTAATCTCCATTCCCAGACTTAAAGTGTGTCTTAAAAATGCTACCCATTTCACTCAATAACTTCTTGAATTAAAAAAAAAAATAAAGAAAAAATGAACCTCTTAGTTCATTCAAGCTGTTGTAACCAATACTGGCTAATTTATAAAAAAAAAAAATATTGCATATAGCCATGGTAGTTAAAGGTACAATATCTAAAATACCAGCAAATTTGGTGAGTGGTATAAATACTCTTCATTATACAGGACACCCTCTTGTCACATCCTCACATGACAGAATAGCGAACAAGCTCCCTGGGTTCTCTTTTACTCATGAGTAAAAAGATTTCTAACTGAATTGTCTCCCTGAGTTGCCGCCATTTAATACAGTTGAGCGGAATATTAGGTCTCGTATTATGAATTTTTGGAAGGCACAATGTTTAGACTGTTGCAAACGTCCACAAGTCATCATTAGAAAACAATGCTTAGAGAGGCCAGAAGAGGAGGAGGAAGCTAAGGAGAAGCTTGTACTTTGTCATCCTGGAAGAGACCTTAGGGGCATTTCTGAGAGGGAACTAACAGCTGTACTACATATGTCTGGATAAGTCCATTTGGTTTCAGCTGTACCACACATGTCTGGGAAAGTCCATTTGGTTTCAGTGAAGAAGCTGACTGGCTCTTCAATGTAGATAGGTTTGCAGTTGCATTTTTTGAATGTGAAGAGTTAAGGGTCGGAAGCCCACAGACAGTGGTGGTTTTATTGAGAAATATACTCCCCAGGCTTGGGTACTTGAGCACTTGGTCCTAACCACTGCTACTGTTTGGAGGAAGTAGTGGAGCCTCCCTGGAGGGGTACATCACTGTGAGTGGCCTTTGAGTTTATATAGCCTTGACTGACTTCCAGTTCTTTCTCTTTCCCTCCCTCCCTCTCCCCCTCTCTATCTCTGTCTCTCTCTTCTTTGTATTTACATTAGAAGATGTGAACTCTCAGCATCCTGCTCAGGACACCATGCCTGCCTGCTGCCTTGCTTATCCCCTTTGAACCATAAACCAGGCCGGGCATTGGTGGCACACGCCTTTAATCCCAGCACTGGGGAGGCAGAGACAGGCGGATCTCTGTGAGTTCGAGGCTAGCCTGGTCTCCAGAGGGAGTGCCAGGCTAGGCTCCAAAGCTACACAGAGAAACCCTGTCTCAAAAAAAAAAAAAACCTTAAGCCAGAATACACATTGCCCACTTTATATTGCCTTGGACATGCTATTTTATCATAGTAACAGAAAAGCAACTTATGCAATACTATTAGAAAGTAGAAAAAGCTCGTTTAGATAGAAGCTTTTCAATAAGGAAACAGGGAGGAGTTAACACTAAATGGGGTATGTGAAGCTGTAGAACATAATGGCAACAGGAAACAGAGAACTTGCAAAAACACATACTAGGAAATAGGAGAGAGGGAGAGAGCACAGACTCCAGTGGAAAACAGCACCCTACATGCAAGAGAAAAGACTCCAAGCTAACTGGAGTGGATAGATTCACATCAGATTAGTTATTTAAAATAAAAAGAAGATGATGAAGAAAGAGATAAACCCGAAATCCTTGTAGCTAAGTTGAGATATTATTATTAAATGACAAAGAGGAATACTGAGGGTGAGTCTCTAGTTTCTACATTAGGCCTACACATTCGAATACACCGTTATTTGCTATTGTGAAATGCCTGCCTTCCACCACATATTCTAATACTATTGTTCAGTCCCCCAGATGCATCTGAAGAACCCCATCTAGAGCCTTCTGAAGCATGTACCACCTGCTTTGCAAGGTTCCGTGTGACAGAGCAAGGTGAGAGCATGGAGGGAATTCCTTTGTCACTCAGTAATAATGTCTCAATTCAGCTACAAGGTTTATCTCTTTCTTTGTCTTCTTCTTCTTTTCTGGCATCACAAAGGCCAACTCATGCAAACAGTTTCCATGTTAATCTGAGGAGCCAAAGGTTTACAGTATCACGTTCCAGTCAAGATGGGTGGTCATGGGCAAAGCCCCAGGGCTGGCTAATCTTGATTGTCAGTTTGGGACTAAGATTCACCATGAAAACACACTTAGGTGTGTCTACTATAAGGGCATTTCTAGCAAGATTAAACTGAGGAGGGAAAAATCTGCCCTAAAAATGGGTAGCACCATTCTATGGGCAGTGACTGGATTGAGCAAAAGAGAGAATTAAGTGAGCACCGGCATTTACCCCTTTCTGCTTTGTGATAATGGACTCAATGTAAGCAGCTGCTTCAAACTCCATCTTTAAGACTGCCTCTCCACAATGAACCACCATACATTCAAACTGTGACCCAGACTGAACACTCCCTGCCTTATATTGCTTTTGTTAGTTTTTTTTTTCCCACATCAATGACAAAGTTAACTAATACACCTCACTTGAACTGAGAAGTGTGGGAAATGAAGGTGGAGTTGATCTCAGCATCCTTGCTATGACATTCTGCTCTTGGCATCCCCCCATCCCTTTTAGTCATATTTGTCCTACAGCTGTTTTTTTTTTTTTCTGAACTTGGCTTTTATCCAGGCCCAACAAGCATCACTTACCCGATTCCTTCCTAAATGTCACCCTGAAAAATAGAATTTTTTCACTGAATATTAAAGCTTATGGGAAAAAATATATAACGTGTAGAACATGAATCACTGTAAAACAAAACATTCTAAGACAGTGATAAAAAACACAACTAACAATCAACCCCTACTACGACAGCTCACTGCGTATCTGCCTCATAAAAACACAGTCACATTTTCCATGTGCTATCGCATGCTAATATCTCCCTAGACTGTTTTATTTACTTCCCTTTCCATCCTGGACCTATAGTCCTCCCCAGAGGTACTGTGGCAGGAACAATAATGAACTTTGGAGATGTAGAGGTTCTGCTCCTCAGATTATGAGTGAAGCAAGAAGACCCAGGGTAAGCCTGAGTGAGCCATGCCTGGTAGCAGCTAAATAAATGGACATAGAAGAAAGAAACCTCTTTGTCGTCATTTGTTCGGACAAGTCCATCAATCCTGTTCATGCAGCATTTCTTCACTGGTATTAGAATCAACTTCTTTGTGATTCCAACATAAACCAAAGACTGGTAGTTCTCCAGGAATCCTCCAGGGCTCCTGATTGGGATGCTGAGATGTCTAGCCTTGTGGAGAGAGCACTACCAAAGTCTTAGCCTTTGCATGACGAAGGAACTATTGTTGGAAGACCCAGACCTCATCCTGCAATTAAGTCTAATAAATCCATGTGCGTACCAGGAAGAAGTAGGACCAAGAGCCCTGAAGCCATTTGCTGGCTTCATCTTCCTCCACTGACGTGGGCAACCAACCCCAGGCAGAGACTCACATTTGGGCAAGCTTTACATCCAGTATGCAGCAGCAGACTAAGCCTGGTTCTGTTCTTTGGTCTTTAGAAATGTAAACAACCCCTCCACACACATTCAAGGTCTTCTGTCCCATGCTCTGTCTCCTACACAGCTCTGTTGAGTTACCTGTGTTGATCTGTCATTTGTTTCTTCATTTCTTGCCACATGGGTGACTCCTTGTCCAGGCTTCCTTCAAACTCTTCCTTTCCTACAAATAGAAATCTCTACAAACTACTCACTTTATTTAATTTGTAATCACTTTCCCCCATTCCCACCTCAAGAGTCATGTTCTCATCAAAGTCTTCTTTATCGCCTCAGGTTCAATCCTAGTCACTTGCCCTACACTATCCTTTAAGGACTGTTTTCAGAATTCACAATTTATACATATGAATCATGTTCTGATCACATTTCTCCCTTGTTGACCATACATTCCAGGAAAACAATGTTTATTTTTTCCTCCATAACTATATCCAAATTGCTGAGCACAGGAAACAGTGTTTTGATAAGTACTGATAAAAAAATATGAAATTTATTTTAGAATGGGCTGCTTTTGACAGCTAACATGAGAATAGAGGCATGTTTTCTCATAGAAAATCGGCTGACTTCAAAATAAAAATTTTATAGCAAATCTTTTTATTTATTTATGGAAGGCAATGTGTAGGCTGGTCAATTCTCAACTGTTCTGTCATTTGCTTTTCATTCATCCACATGTAATGTATAACAGGTGTTGGGGGTAGAGATACAAACATAGCTGGGCTCCTGCTTTGGGAAGTTTATCCGATTAATGAATTGATCATGTTGACTTTTCACTGAACAGTGGCCTGAGAGAATTATGTGCTGATTTTATTTTTGTCAGAACCTAAGATCAGTGGAAAGCATGCAATCAGGGCACAGTTAGAATTTGACTTATGTCATTTGCAGGAAGACCTGTGTGCTCCACCTGCTCAGTATTTCAATCAACGTCATAGGTAAATTCAATTCCATTGCAAAGAAACAAGGTACAACATTCTGCCACCTCCTCTCTTCGGTAAGCGTTGTTCACAATTCAACAATGATCAGTACTCGTAAGTATCTGTAAGCTTAATAATATGAGAGTAATTATACAAAAGATATACTTTAAAGTTATAAAACATTTTCTTTCAATTTTTATGATTTTCTATTCTGACTTCTGAAGACTAAGTAGAAAGTTAAGATTCAATTGGAGTCCATCAAAATAGCTCACACCTGTGACCCCAGCACTTGGGAGGCTAAGGCCAAGACCATTCTAATAATTTAAGACCTGCCTGGGCCACACAATAAGTATTACGACAGTCTAGGAAACATAGTGAGACATTACTACTAAGACACCACAACAAATAAACAAATAGAAAGTAAGGGCTTGAATCCATTCATGAGCATCCTTTTCTGGGCAAACATCCCTCCTGGCAGCACAACTGTGAGGACCTCTAACTTTCTCAGTATAGAAAGAGATATAAGGTATACATTTGTGCTGGGGATCAAACTCTGGACCTCATAGATGATAGGCAAGCACCCAATGACTGAGCTATTTTCTGATCCCTGATTCTTAGTATTCTGAAAGCTTTATTACACAAAGTATTGGAGGCAATTTTATGTTAGTGTAAAATAAAATAATTCAGCTATATTCTAGATACACTAGAGCTATGAATACAAACATTTAAAATACAAATATTTATCAATTATCTTTAGGCATCACAGTAAGTGATTTCAAATTATATCATACAGTCATAATAACAAAAACAGTATGATGCTGGCAAAAAAAACCCCACCCCTCAAACATGTAGAACAAAATAGAATAGAGGACCCAGAAATAAACCTGTGTATCTACAACCATATGCTTCACAGCAAAGGTGTCAGTAAATACACATTGGAAAAATGATACTTTTCAACAAATGGTGCTGGAAAATTTGGATTCCCACATGAAGAATTATGAATCTAGATGTATCACTCATCCTGTTCATAAAATGCATCAAAGGCCTTAAAGGAAGACCACAAGCTTTGAAACTCCTGGAGAAAATAGGGATATCACTTAAAGGGTCTAGGCATAGTCAACGCTTTCCTGAATAAGACTTTAAATGGTCCGGGAATGAATAGCAAGGTTGAAAAAATGGTATTGCATCAGCTTAAAAAAATGCATTGTAAAGACAATTGATAGACTGAAGAGACAGTCGGAAGAACAATAGAAAATCTTTGCCAACCTTTAGTTTGGGAGAGGAATAATACCTGGAACATGCGAAGAACTGAAAAGTCCAGCTCACAATTGTACAAATGAACCAAACAACAACTTCTCAAATGAGTTGCAAATGGCCAAAAATACATGAAAACACTTTTTTCTCAATTGGTTCGGAACTCAGGTGGGAAAGAAGTCCTAGATTTGTAGGTCTCCATAATGCCTTAAGTTGGGAGGAATTTTGTCCTCCCAAAAGGTCACTGAGGCTCTCTTAGCACCACATACTGTGACTTTATTTAGAAACAAGATGATGGCAGGTGGCATGAATGGAGTTGTATGAGACTTTGACCCATTATGTGTACTGATAAGAAGAGACAAACAGAAACGACAACAAGTGAAAACAGAGGTAGACATTGGAGTAGTGTCAGCACATCACGACAAAGACCAGAGCCTACCAGATCTTGAAAGTGACAAGTAATTCTCTGCAAAGAACTTCAGGAGGACCATGTTTCCATAACATCTTGGTCTCAGATGTCCTCTGAAGATGTGCTACAGAACAAATTTCTGTTGTTTTAAAACTACTTAAGTTATTGTTGCATTGTTACAGCAACTCTTAGAAGGAAGACAGGTTCTTTCTTAGTTGGGACATCATGACTGCATAGAATAAGCTTTGTAGTTTGCTATTAGTACAAATTTATTTTTCATGATGCTGAATTGTAGGAAACCTAATATCAAGGTGATAGTATATTGATGTATGCTAAAGGCCCCTTATTGGTCTACAGAGTGCTACCTCATACTAGGCCTGCACATGGAAAGAAGCTGACATCCTTATGGGTGGTATTGGGAATCCGACTCATGGCCTTGTACATACTGTACCAGAGAACTGTCTCAAAGCCCCTGGAGCCTCTTTGGAAAGGTCATCCATACTGTTCAGGGGACCTTAACACCTAGGATCAAATTGTTCTTCAAAGACTAGTCTCCAATTATTATGAAGTAGGATGCAGGATATGAAAAGATTTAGCCCTGTAACTCATTAACAAACACAAGAACTCAAAAGAATAATCTTGCACTTCATTTTCTATTTTCTCTTTCCATAGCATGGTTAAAAATAAATCCCGGAAGCTGTCATTTACTTGTTGGTAATGAAAGTACTTGAAAGTTAAATTTACCAAATCTGGGATAAAGCATAGAGACAATATTTCAAAAGAGACCTTTAAGGATTTCAATTAATTGCTGGGAAAAATGTCTGGATTCAGTGACTGTTTTTGTAATCAAAGCCTTTCCCTTCATATGAATGGATATTGCACACTAGGAACTGTCGATCTCTTGAGTGTATGCTGCCTATCTCAGAAGGTTTTCTTTTTAAAATGTGGTATTTTCATGCACTGAGATACTTGATACACCATTTATATTTTTGTTTATAATTTTGGCTCATTAGATGCATTTTTGGGAACATCCCAGACTCTACTGAAATCCACGGTGTAGCCCAGGCTGACCTTGAACCTCCGGAATCATCTTGCCTCATGAGTGCTGGCATTATAGGAGCAAACTACCATTCCTGGCTGTTAGATGCATCTTTCTGAGACACCAATTTATCTTCTTAATCAGACTGAAAGCAAATAGGCACTCAAAGATTTGGTTTCTGTAATGATCCTATCCAGTATATACAGTAGAGTCTAACATCAGTGCCTATGTCTAACTGCAGATCTATGCAGAAGAAAAAAAAATGATTCCTGTATTCAATAAAGCATATCAATGTACATGCTTGCTGGAAACTCAGTCCTTTTACTGAATTATCATCTATGAGAAGAAAACAAACACTATCACTAAAAAATGTGACACAGCATCATTTACTAAAAATAGGAACCAGGGTAGGACTTACTTCTTTATCTTGGACTTTTCAGAGGGGCCTATAATAAAGGTTTAACCATTCTTCTTTGCATACGTGAGAGCTTTGGGAATAGGAGAATGGACTTGAGGACCAATGGATGCATTAATAGGGACCACAAAGAGAGAGAATAGTTGTATTCAGCTGTAGAACATGATGATATTTCCAAAATATTATATGAAGACATTAAAACAATTATTATGTGTGAGGCATTTATCAGCAAAACATACAGATGTGATAAATAAACGAGGTCTACATTTAACTTGTCATTGTGCAAGATTGCTAAGTACAATAATAGCTTAGTAAATGCATCCCTTTTGTATCTGGATTCAGATGTAGTCAGCAAGCAGAGTATTAATGAGCTGTATTTCCAAAGTGAACATCTGAGTTGAACATTTTGTACTTATTGAGAAGGTAAAACAAGCAGTGTTGTCATAAACATCCTAATTACAAGTAAGCTCTTCTCCAAAAGGCATAGCAAAATGTCCTATTCATAATAAATCCCAAGAGAAAGCATGACAGTAATGGTTCTGGTGTTTTAGACACAGGTCTGAGGTTGGAGGGCACCTTCTGTGCGTCCAGGTTTTTGTGTACTGGAACACAAAGGATGGCACAAGGTACATAAAGCTGGAAATAGAAATATGAATAGTTTATTAAGAAAAAAGGACCCAAGAGACCAGTTCTCCTGCATGGGTTGTTTACATGACTCTTGCCTATTCCCCTGATTGTGGATGGTGGATCTTTCTTGCACATGCTCTGTTTGTTACAAGTAGCCCAGTGGGGAAGGGCTTCCAGTCTTTTGGCCAACTGGTTTCTTTCATTTGTTAATATTTTTGATGTGATATCTATAATTTTATATTTTTTCTACTAATGAAAATTGGGATTTTTTTTCAATATATTCCGACTACATTTCTCCCTCCCCCAAAACTTCCCTTATCCTCCCCATCTCCCTCCATACAAATCTATACCCTTTCTTTCTCTCATTAGAGAGCAGACATCTATTTAAATGCTAATACTAAAATAAGATACTATAAAAAGCAAACAAACCAAACCAGAACAGGACAAAACAACAACAATAAAATAATCCCATTAATCTTGTTGCAGCTTTTCCTAGTCTTCTTCCAGGCTATGGCAGCTGAAGAATTAAATAAGGATGGCAAAATAATAAAAGAAAGAAAAAAGGAAAAGAAAAGAAAAAAAGCTTTCTTTCTTTCTTTTTTTGATTTCTAGTACTTTTGAACTATACTTATGTTAACAACTTTTTGGGAAAAAAACCGAGGGAAACCTAATTTAAGGATTTAGAATTTCAAGAAACTTTTCCTTTCTCCATCTCTTCATCCTTCCCCCTTTTCCTCCCTCCCTCCCTTTCATAAGCCTGGCTTATCTAAAAAATTATCAGTAATAAGCAAGAATGAAGAAGGAGGGGAGGGTGGGGCTGGAGAGCTAGTCTAATAAGAGCACTTGCTCCACTAGTCTGAGGATATGAGTTCAAATCCTGGCATACCTTGTATGCAATGCATTGTGAACATCTTCACCTTGTTACCTTATCTTACACCCTCCTACAGGCCCCTCTTCTCCCCAGTTTGTTCCCCCATCTACCTCCTTGGTGTTCAGGTAGTCATAGCTGTGTGCACACAATTACATTGTCCTTGTGCTTGTCAGCCTTGGCCCTGGGCTGGACTGAGCACCTTGAGTTAGAGGTAGAGGGATGTGTCATTGTCCCATGAGGGTACAATAGGGTGTGGAAACTGCCAATGGAAGTTGTCTGTGGGTCCTAGTGAGCTTGTTAAAGTAGTGACTCCCAATCATATCACTTACTCAAAATTGCTCTTTAGGTAAATAAAGATTACATTTATTTACTTACATATTTATTCATTTAATTTGTTTGTGGGGGCACATGTTTTCTATGACACAGGCTTGGAAGTCAGAGGACAACTTGTGAGAGTTGCTTCTTTCTTGTTCTTGGGGACTGAACTCAGGACATCAGACTGGACAGCAAGAACATTGACCTACTGAGTTATGTCACTGGACCCCAGGATTTCTCTTTTGAGGAACACTTGATACAAACAGTGGAATTTCTCATGCTACATTGGAACTTATTAATGTTTTACTTTAGTTTCTCCTTAGATGCTGATGCTTGATATCAACTGGCACTTGTTTGGGATGGATACTGCCAATTCTCTATAAAAAAGGATTTCGTTATATGAGTATTTGAGCAATAACCTCCAAGAGTTGTACATGTTTGGAGAGACAGCTGAAAGAGCAGTTAAAATACAAGAGGTTTTTCTTGCTGTTTTTGCTTTGTTTGGTTTGTTGGGGATTTTTTGTTTTGTTTTGTGTCTTAAATGGCCAAGAAGAGACATTTTCTAAACCATGGAGTATGAAAATCCCAGTGCAAGGGGTAGGCAGGTCCTTTGCATTGTGGGACAGAGATAGCCAAGAGGCCAGAGAGGCCCTCAAATGGTAATCTATATGCCCCTGCTGTTGGTTACATGCCAGAACTATATGGTAAGCTCTTATTACTGAAGATATTCCCACATGCTTTGGCTGCAGAACATGGAGGATTCAGGCTGGGTTTCATGTAAGTTGTTTCCCTATTGCTGGCTTCTGAAGTACTGGAAGTTACTAAGCAGGCTTCTGGGAGTGAATTAACACCAGCAGTCTCACTAGGCTATGCCCCCTGCATGCTACACTATCAATATGTCAGGCAGGGTGTGTCCTGCGGTGAACTGTTGGGACCTATTTTGATACCTTGTTCTTATCTGGTTGAGTTTTCCAGTGAAATGGGGGTTGCTATTTCAGGGCCCCACATTAGACTACCAAAAAGATGTGAACAGAAAAACATAACTCTCAGCCTTATAGGGAATGAAAAGCAGTCCATTCTGGAGACAAGGAGAAATGATCATGGCCTAGAAGCACAGACCAATGTCCCAGATGCTGTGTTCCAATGTGGTAGCAATTTCTTGCTGTTTTTTTTTTTTATAGTAACAGGAAAAAGAAAATGAAGACACTTTTCCAATATGTTGGTGGAAAAATGAGATAGGTGGGTTACAGAGAAGAGAAATCTCAGCTATAGACATCTGGGACTATCTGATGGCATTCATAGTCTTTTAGTTGGTGGAAACTAGTTATCTGTATCATAAAGATGTGACATCAAACACAGTATCAGACAAGGATTGGGTTTTAAGGGCTCTAAAGATAGCTCAAGATAAATTATAATTGGGCCTGGACCTGTAACATCCCAATCTTTCTCCAGTCACAGAAATTCAGATTGGGTAATCCATCTTGCAGAAGTTTACTGTAATGTGCAGGATTTTTGTTGCTGTTGTTTTTAAATTTTTTTCCAGGTACTTTCATTCTTGTTTGTTATATAAGCCCAATAAACTCACTGAACTTCGGTGGAGTCATATTTTATTCTGTTCTTGGTTCCCTATCTGGGGTAAATACATATTTAGTTAAGTTTCCCCAGGGGAAGTTAACGAAACAGGATATATACTGTGTACTTTACTATATTTAAAATGTGCTATTTTCAAAATGTTTACCACCAAATCATATTTCTCCTAAAATTTTAATTTCAAATGCATTCCAATTAAAAGTTGTTTCCTAGAACTTCTGTCCAGTTGAAATCCTTAACTGTCATTTTTAATCCATCCTGGTATTTTTGTTGATATAACAATGATTGCAAGGAAATAGTGCTTGCATATGCAAGACTAATTATTAAATAGTAACCAATCTTCCTTTTATATTTATTCTCATCCCACTGTCAATGCAATGTGCTCATTATAACCATACTTAATATTTAAAACCTTATAATGAAATCCTGGTTATGTTAGACCCCGGAAAACTCAGGCCTCCGGGGTCTTAGCCCAGGACTTCGGTCACCCCAATCACTAGGTGGATTCAAAAGCTTGCTGCAAACTGCACGAGGCTTTATTGTTGTTTAAAGAGCTAACCCCATGTTAGCTCGGGTCTTTCACTCACCCACCATGGTGGATGGCTCACAAAGACACCTGGAACCGGCTGCCGAGTGATCTTGTAGGGCAGCTTAAAGGGAGTGTCTAGGGGTACGCACAGGCTCAGGATTGGTGTGCCTCCAGGCTTGGAGGGCTTGCCCTGTGTTGATTGGCCAACTGGTTGTTATGGACCATAGGCCCTCCTAGGGTGGTTGCTATGCTCTGTGTGTCATTGCTGTGCACTTGTCCATAAAGCACACCCACTGCTGTAAAGCATAGCGCCACCAGCTAACTTCTGATTGGTTCCTTGCCACGAGGTAGGCACCTAACCTTTAGTGACCAGGGCACGGTCAGAAAAGCATGTGTGACTGTCATGGCTGCAGAAAGGGGCAGGCATCTGACCTTAGTGACTAAGACAAGGTCAGACAAATACATGTTCGGCTGTTATGGCTGCTGAAATGGGGAGCTGGTCCCTTCAGTTAGTGATCTGTAGCTCAAAACAATAGGGGCCTAGGTAACCTTAGCATGCAGATGGTCTAGGCAAGATTGTTGAATTTTATGCTCAATGTTCTCTCTTAATTTTGTTTCCTATGTGTCCACCATAGAACGCTTTGTAGTAGCACTGGAATAGGAATGACATGGTGGAAGACAGCTTCTCAGTGTTGCAGTGATTGTATTCATCCAACCTGCTTGTTTTGTTCCTAATATGTGTGTATTTCTCTTTTTGGAAAGGTGTAGGGCACAGGAGCCATTTAAAGATGGCGCTGAGGAGAAGTCAGATGGGCTAGTCCTGAGTTGTTTACAAAAAAAGATGATTGGTTGCCTCGATGGAACCAGATTATGTCACTGCATGAACAGCTCCTATTCACTAGGTAAAGCATAGGCACCTGATAGACTGGCCTTTAAAACCATTGCCTGACTGTTTTCCCTGCTCTGTGGGTTTTTTCATTTAAAAGATGCTTGCTGTGGGGCAATAAAGGAGTTCCTGCTTGACTAGACTCCCTGGTGCGTCTTATTGTCTCTGGGAGGAAGCTCAACTTTCCATGGTTGGTCTAAGGAAAGGAACCTTTGTTTTCAAACCACTCCCCACCCCTGCTACCTCTTCCCAGTAGTATCAGTCTCTTCTGTTTGCAATGTTGGTAGATCTGTATTGTTCCATGGAAGCCACCAGAAGCTTCAAGGTGCTCTACTCCCATCAGTTTGTTCCATCTCTGTGCACACAGTGGGCTGGCAAGGAGGAGGTGGACATGTAACACCAGTCAGTGGATAAAACATAATGAGTAGAGAGGTGGGGTGGATCTGTGAGGAGTTGTAGGAAAAAGGAATGAATATAATCCAAATCTCTCAAAGTGCTTAAAAACATTTTTTTAAAAATGACTGACAGACTTGGGGGTTGGTTATTCTTGAGACACTTTCATGAATGCTGAGATAGGAACATTCTCCTGACTGTGAAGGAACTCTAAGAAGCATGAGTTCCAGGAGTCTGCTTTCAACTCTTTGCTATTACAAGAAGGAAACTTGTGTCGTAGAACTCAGGCTAAGAGACAATACATCTCTGCCTTGAGTCTTCAGCTGTGCTTGCAAAGGTGGCTCAAAAGCGGAGTGAACAAGGCTCAGTTTGGTTTTGCTTATAGTTAGGTGGGTCAGTGCAGCATGAATGCTTTAAACCATCTTGGTTTGTGTTTCCCTTTTCAGCAAAATACTGTAGCTCACATAAACAGTCAGGTAGGAACACTTCTAGCACTCTCTTCTTCCTACTTGGGTTCTGAGTTCTAAAGTAACTTCTGCTTCTTCTTCCTACTTGTTTTCTGCTCCCTTCAGAGAACTACTTAGATGCTATTTCCAACTTAGATATTGGAAGGGTTTGTTCTCATCTTTAGTGCGATTTCATCGTCCACAGCCACTCAGCATTAATTACATTTATTTATTTATTGTAAAAGTGCTTGTGGTGGTATAAAACTCATAGAAACAATTTTAGGTCCTTGCTAAAGTTCAAAATCATTAGAATTACTTAGGATAATGTTATATAATGTTGTGCCCAGATTTCAGAACCCCCCAAAAAACTGCAAACAAGGAGGCATTCATTTGGGAACAAATGGAGTACCCACTTTTGACTGACGGGTGTTTTTATAAGGGAAAACTGTAGGGCTGGAAGCCCCAAGATTACAGAACTTCCTTGGTTACACAGGACAGGACAAAGATTGTATGCTTCAGGCAAGGTGCAATTAAGCAGGGTGCTGCAGAGGAAATGAGTTTGTTAATTGTCTCCTGGGCTAGGGACTTCTACAATTGATAACTATCTGATTCTCTTTGGACCAGAGGAATGTGGACACCATTCTAGGGTGTGATATCTGGTCTAAGGGCTTGAGTCCTGTGGGCGTTTGTTTAACCTTGTCTGCTGAGCTGCCTTTAGGGAACTCAGAGTTTTCTTTTTGGGCTTTGGAGTCTGGGTTTTATTTAGACTTTTATTAATTTTCCCCTTTCAATAAGACTGTAATCTTAATTAAAAGATTCATTAAGCATTAAAATAAACATAGACTTACTTACCTACTTATCACATGACACGATTAGTTTAGTAGATTAATACATATATTTTTAATCATGATCCCTATAGTTAACCGTATACTGGCTGAAGTATTTATATAGAATACATTATTGAATTTGTGAAAATTTGGAATTGTAAGCTAAAACATACCTATCAGGTAATCAAATTATATAAAGCTTTAACACTAATATTGCTTAGAAATTAAAGGTTATTTTGACTTTCTACAGGTACTTTATTGGCATCTTAGGGTAGACACATTAACATTAGATTTTATAGTCTTATTTGCAATGATATTATTTGTGTATTGACTAAACATTAAAGTGTTTCATGATTTCACACATAAATACCCCTTGCAATTATAGCAGCCAAACATATAACTTTTGTAAGAAGTAACAGAATTTGTTTTGACATTTTCATATGAATCAAAATTTCAGATGAACCATGAGCCAAAGTTAAAGTACTAGCAGAATTATATTTGCATATATATATGCAAATATATATATATATATATATATATATATATATATATGCAAAACTATGTGCCACTGTGAATGAACAAGGTTCCTTCAGTTGTGCAGCAGAGCAGCAGGCTGCTAGAGGCCATGAGTAATAGACTCTCAACAGCTGAATTACTTAAGAAAAGGCTGATACTAATGTTAGACTCCTGGAAAAACTCAGGTATCCGGGGTCCCAGCCCAGGACCTTGGTCACCCCAATCACCTCATGCAAACTGCATGAGGCTTTATTGTTTTTTAAAGAGCTAACCCCATGTTAGCTCGGGTCTTTCACTCACCCACCATGGTGGATGGCTCACAAAGATACCTGGAACCGGCTGCCGAGTGATCTTGTAGGGTAGCTTAAGGGGAGTGTCTAGGGGTACGCACAGGCTCAGGATTGGTGTGCCTCCAGGCTTGGAGGGCTTGCCCTGTGTTGATTGGCCAACTGGTTGTTATGGCCCATAGGCCCTCCCAGGGTAGTTGCTATGCTCTGTGTGTCATTGCTGTGCACTTGTCCATAAAGCACACCCAGTGCCGTAAAGCATAACACCACCAGCTAACTTCTGATTGGTTCCTTGCCACGAGGCAGGCATCTGACTTTCTAGTGACTAGGACAAAGTCAAACAAACATGTGTTCAGCTGTTATGGCTGCTGGAAGGGGCAGGCATCTGACCTTAGTGACTAAGACAAGGTCAGACAAGCTGTTATGGCTGCCGAAATGGGGAGCCGGTCCCTTCACTAAGACAGTACAGAAATTGTTTTGTGTGCACAAATTGTTAAGACATGTTAAGGTCTTTGTTACCATAACCCTTGATTGATATCACCAGACTTTCTAGGCCCCCATCTTTTTCAAATGTCATCTTTTACTGATTGTTAGTCATGGTGCACACTTGGTAATTATTTCTATATCATCCCTAGATTAGCATTCTTAGTAGCATTTGGGGCATGTATGCCCAACACTAATTTCCTTAATGAATTTTTCACAGTGTTAATAAGTGACTGATATTGCAACTTCAACTTCATGTTAGCTGATTTATTTTCTCTATTTTTCTACATTATAGATATAAAATTGTTTGAGCTTCTCTACAGGTTGTAAGGAGGTGGTTTCAAGCATTTCCTCTCAACACACTCCTCCCCCCAAGTCCTTTAAATGCTAAAGTAATTAATTCTCTGTCATCAGAAATAGTGGGAGGTATCCCCAAACATTCTGACATTCATCTCTTAAACAGGTAAAGCAACTCCTGCCAGACTAAAGTTGGGCAATTCTGCCTTTTGTATAAACAGTTCCTAATTCCAGTTTGGAAAGGGTTCGGTCATGGATGCCTTTGAAATGAATCACAAGCTTCTTGCAGCTTCCAAACAGAGCTCTTGCTACTCCTGTTGACTTCATCAGTGACAGCAAGCACTTCAGTATTTCCACTGCCATTCCACATAATCCTG
Organism: Cricetulus griseus; assembly: GCF_003668045.3. Taxonomy (NCBI): domain Eukaryota; kingdom Metazoa; phylum Chordata; class Mammalia; order Rodentia; family Cricetidae; genus Cricetulus; species Cricetulus griseus. The sequence goes on from NC_048597.1 coordinate 18,310,292, forward strand.
TCCCGATCCAGGGTCTTTACCTCAGCCTGTCCCTACCTATCAACTCCCTAACCTTGCCACACCAGCTGCTGCAGTTTGTGAAGATAGAGCATGTTCAGATGTTCAGTGACTAGCATTTTTAAACTGTGAGTAAGAAATATGAACTTGGTCAGATCTCTGGGGGTATATGGCATGGCACGATTTACCAATTGCTAAGATTGAACACCCTCGAATACATTGATCTGTGTCCCCAGATCATTTAAATTCACATTCACATTTCCTGAGTTTCACTTTTTTTTATTTTAAAGCTGACATCTCTTAGTAACTGCCATTTAGGAGCAGTTTTCCCTTTCAATTTGAAAAGCTTCATAATTCAAGTGTAGGTTTCATGAAAACAGTGAATAAATGAATTCCTATATTATCATTATCTGGGTTGGCCTTTGTGTGGTTTAATTTTTTATCAGTGATTAACATTTTGATAATTTGTTGATCAAATAGTCAAATGTATCAGCATTCTCAATATATAAAAACAGCATCCAGATACAATGCGGTTCATACATTTATGGTGTGGGCTGTGGAAAAAATAAATGATAAAAGATACTTAAGTACAATGAACAGTTAAGCACAATGAATAAACTACAGGAATAATAATGGAGGGCTTCGTGTAGAATGATAACCATAGAAATACCTTGCCCACACATCTAGGTTTTCAAAGCTGTCAATAATAGCAATGGACACTCATTTACTAAGAATGTCTGGGCTAATGTCCATTTCTGAATGGAGAACTCAGAGAGAATGCTGAGCCTGGAAGAAAACAGAATTGTTTGTGAGAGGGAGCAGAATAAGGCATATTCTAGCTGTCAGGGGCATGAAGCTTTAGGAAAGAGATGGAAACATCAACAGAGATAAAATATTGGACGCAACAACCACAAAGCTATAGAGGAGGGTAGGCTGACAGCTCTGAAAACTGTTGAGGGAGAATAGTTAGTGACTGATCTAGCAGGCTCATATTCCATAGGCCCGAGATTCCAAAACGGTAGCAGCTAATCCACAGGAAATTTCATCTCTGCTTAATTCACAGTCTATTCTCAAGTGCTTTCCTCAACATTTGACGTAAGAGGCTATAAATTATCGGCAGTCATTCAGAATCATATACATGTACAGGATTTATAGACATCTCCAAGATAATCAACTCTGGAAATTGGCGTTCAGTATAGTACAAGGGTACCAGTGATATGACACACAGTATGATGTAGTGTCTTCCAGAGGGAATGTCTGCAAGGTCATTTGACAGGTAGCATTTCTAATTTCCAGTACACTCAAATCATAATTATTTCCTAATGATACCTTCCAGTGTAATTCATGGTTAAGTTGCTATACTTTAAAATTTTTATCTGACCCAGAACTATTTACACAAGTTGTTATGTCTGAATATTTAATACAAACTTCTGTGTTTCAAAAACATATTGTTCTACTTCCATACAGTAATAAAATTTAATATCTAGAATTCAGATTTTATTTAAAACTACTCCTTGAATCGAGAAGAGAAGAAAAAGGCTACTGAAAATATCCTGCAACCTTGAAGCTTAACTATTATTAGTCATACATTACAATGTCTGGAACTCTATGAGCTTACCACTTTAACAAGTAACCCTTCAGACATTTACATGATTATGGGGTTTTTTTTGGATAATAAACAATTAAATTTGAGAAACCCATTGCCCACTCGTGGGTACATTTTAGTCTTTATTTAATCACCTCTCTTTCTGTTACCCTCTGTGAAATCTGTTAGAAATGTGTTTAATAAACTCCAACTCTGCTTCAAAAGTAAAACAAATGAATGGAAGAAGGGAAGACATTGAAACACAGGCACAGGGATCTTTGTTACTGATACATCTTTGAGTATGTTTCGCCATGAATAAGAATTAAATTAGAAGCAGCTTTCTGTACAAAGGGATTTTTATGACTATAAAAATTTCAAAGTCTTATTTGCCTCTTTACATGATCTCATCCAGAAAGTGAAACAAGCAATTAAATTAAAAACCAATTATAGCAATTAAAATTTTAAAAAATCTCAATCACTAGCCAAACATGATCAATAATTTCTCAGTGAAACACTATTGCTCACTTGCTCCCATTTTTTAAGTCTTTTTGGAATTGTAACTTCAGTGGTTTGGGGAGCTAAAGACAAACTGAATCCCATCCTCCCAGCCCTGCCAAATACATTCTAAACTGCTCAGTGGCTGAGTTTCTCTCCAAGCATCTGTGGCAAGATACTCTGGCCCAAACAACTTGATAGGAAAGAGATTATTTGCCAGGTTACACCTCCAGAAGTGAACAACGACACATAGATGCTCCTCAGCTTCCCCTCTGGTTTGCTCCGAGCCTGGGGCCCAGGGTACCATCTCATTTGGGGAGGGCATCCTCACACTTCAGTCTACATAATATAGAAAATCTCTCACAAGTGTAGTTGGAGGCCCATATCCCAAATCATTCTAGATTTCACTAAGTTGTCCATCAAAACTAACCACCATGCTCAGGTAAGAAGAACAGAAAAAGGAACAATTTTAAATTGCTTTCCTGTCCTGTTAGATGAAAAATATAGATTGTTGGCCTTTAGGAAACTTTTGTTTGAAATACTTTTTTTCTATTTAAAAACTACAAGCTTATAGTCACATCACTGTCCCATTCTTGTGAGATCTCAATTCTATATGTTTTATTTTAGACTGCATTACTTATCTGAAACTTAAATAAGAAATTGTGGGTGTAGCCTCCACATATCCTGTTCTAATACTATTTTATTCTAATGAGATGGTTTGATGTGACTAAAGTGTCTTTCTCTTTTGTCCTTTAAGTAGCACCTTATTCTCAAATGTGTTGCAAAATTTACATGGTACTCACAAATATATTAGAGTAGCAGCTAACAGAAAAAGTGAAATTCCTTTTGAACAATGCTGTGTTAAAAGTACAAAATAGTGAATAAAGCAATAATTGTTTGAATAACTGTACAAAACTATATTGAGGAAATAATAAATAAGTCAATTAAGATACAAAGCAATAATACTGAGGGTGAATATTATCAAAACATTTAGTTTTATTATTAAAGGACTGGGATTCATAAAAATAAATATTTAAATAGATTATTATTTTTATGTATTTGTGTGTATGTGTGTACATGTATGAATGTGTGTGATTATGTGTGTGTGTGTGTGTGTGTGTGTGTGTTGTGTAGGTCAGAGGCTGATATCCTCTATAATTTCCCCTTATCTATTGAAACGATTTATTTATTTTTATTTTATCAGTTTAAGTACTTGCTTGGATGTATGTACGTGCCCTACATGTGTTCTAGGTTGCCACAGAGGCCAACGGGCTCTGAAGTTGAAGTTACAGGGGGTTGCAATCTTCCATGTGAGTGTTCGAACCAAACCCAGGTCTTCTTACCAGCTGAGCCATCTCTCCACCCCTTGTTCCTTATCTTTTGAGACAGTCTCTCACTGAACTCTGACTTCACTGACTTGCCTAGACTTACTGGTCTACAAGTCCCTGGCATCCTCCTGTCTCTGCCTTGGCAGTCTAGGATTATGGGTATGTGCCTCTGTGCCTGGTTATTTACTATGGACTCTGAGGGTCTATAGCAGGTCCTTGTGCTTTCATGGCAAACCCTTTTACAACAGAATCATCTTGCCAACATTAATTCTAGTTTGATTGGTTGATTGTGCTGTCACCGATAGGAGCAATACAAATACTATAGTACTGACTATTAATGTAAAACAGTATCACATTGCTGGTTACCCAGTCGCTGACTGAATGTTTCAGTCTCCCATCAAGTTCTTCCAGCAGCTAGTGCTCCAATTGAGATTGTGAAGTAGCCTGTGATATCTTTTTTCAGGTGATTCATAAAATAAACTTTATTTTTTAATTAGTTACTTATTAATTTATCAGCCCCCTTCTATTACTTAATGGCTTTATAATTTATGGAACAATACTCCTGTGTCTGCCACAGCTATCATCTGCCTTGCCCACACATTCATCTTAGTCCATCCAGTAGAAAAGTGGCAAGTTTAACTCCTAAATTATCTTTGATGTATGACTGAAATGATGTCTTGTTTGCATGCATATCCTCCACAAAGGAAGAATCCTTAGGGGACACAAGGACCATGAAGATAGAGAAGACTTAACCTTCTGGTTTGTGAGCTGCATGGAAAGCCACACCTAGTCACACAAACCAAAATAGACGACTAAGACCATTAGTCACTCCATAGTTATGAACGACGCATGTGTAATTTAAGCCAGGTGTAATTCAAGGCATCTTGGCACGGATGTGATCATTAGGGCATGGTTAGTGGCTGTCAATATGTGTCATTTGTTAAAGTAGGATTCATCAGCATTGACACTCTGTACGCTCAATAAACCAGCAGATGGTGTGTGACAATTTCTTCAAGGTGACATCAAAAACATCCCATGGAATCCCTTCTTGTTCCTTTCAGCAAATATTTCAGAACATATTTTCATTTGCAAATTAAAAAAAGATAGCAAAACATGTGACGAAATTTTTGTGCAGAGATGTGTGAATGGGAAGGATGATCTAAATCTGCCTAGATGATCTGTGTGTGAAATGTACTGAAATTTATAGAATACAGTTCACTAAAGCAGGGAAAATTATAACACAGACGAAAAATGCATCAGGTCATCATATTTGAACGTGGCATGCTTCCCACCCAGCTGAACGAGATCAGTGGAATTTGAAGATGAGATGAAAATGTATTTTAAATAAGTTCTTATTTTGCAGAGGAAACCAGTACAACAAACACACAGGAATTGCAGTGTCTGCAGTCTTGACTGAGAAGAAGAGAAAGACTGGGGTGTTGACACTTGTTAACATTTTTTTCCCATTAAAAACAATTAGCATTCACCAGACAAAACCTAAGGGCTATTTATGGAATACATCTTCAACACAACTCTATAAAAACAAAACATTTATAGTAGTAGTCTAAAGCATAAGCTAAATTTGCTAGCAATGGAATCAGTACTTATAGTTACTCCAGCAGAAAAGATTAGCAGCTTCAATTAATGAAAGTATACTTTTAATTAAGGACAAAGCCTGCATTATATAAAACTGGAAAAAGGTACTGATATAGTAAACATTGAAATGTTGATTGAAGGGACCAGCTCCCCGTTTCGGCAGCCATGATAGTAACACATGCTTGCCATAACCTTGCCTTGGTCACTTAGAGCACAGGCGCCTGCCTCGTGACAAGGAACCAATCAGAAGTTAGCTGGTGACGCTATGCTTTACGACCCTGGGTGTACTTTACGGACAAGTGCATAGCAATGATGCACAGAGCATAGCAACCACCCTGGGAGGGCCTATGGGCCATAACAACCAGTTGGCCAATCAACACAGGGCAAGCCATCCAACCCTGGAGGCCCACCAAACCTGAGCCTGTGTGTACCCCTAGAAACTCCCCTTACGCTGTCCTATAAGATCTCTTGGGAGGCCCTAGCTAGGAGCTGTCTTTTTTGAGCCATTCACCATGGCAGGTGGGTGAAAGACCCGAGCTAACTTGGGGTTAGCTCATTAAATTACAATAAAGTCTCAAGCAGTTTGCAGCAAGCTCTTGAATCTGCCTGGTGATTGGGGTGACCTCAGTCATGGCCTGGGACCCCAGATACCTGAGTTTTCCGGGGGGGTCTTACATTGATGATTTTTCCAATGCGTTTGAATCAATATAAGCAATAACCTAGTGGGAAATTTTCCAGTTCCTAATTAATTTTTTTCTTGACTTGAAGCTTGTTGGAGATATGGCCAGAAGTTTCTTTCCAGCTGACAGAATGTTTTCCGTCCCATTCTGCAAACAGTCCAGGGCCTTACTCAGAATGTTTATGAAGCCCCTTTGAAGAACCTTTGACTTTTCAAAGGCTTCATCCACTTACTGTCAAGCACCGAATAGAGCACTTGTTTTTACATCTTCTGTGAGCTCATTACCCACCGACCACAGTGATTGACTAGATCACTAGCCGCATTGCCGCCGTGTTCAGTTCAGGGTCCACTCTTCTCAAAGCATTGGGACTAGCAAAATGTTTCCCTTCCTTTCCGGTCTTCACAACACCAGGATATGCTCTGATGCCTGGAGTTACTGATATTGACCTGTTGGAAAATGCAGATGGCTTATCGTTTGCCTTTAAAAATATTATTATCAAATATTGTCTCTGAGCTGAGCTGAGTCTCCCAACACTTAAATGTCTTACATGTCAGGTTCTAACATTCTGAGCTAGTACAACACATTACTTGCAAAATGGGTGTCGTTTTAGACTACTAAACTAGAATGGCAAGCATAGTATGTGTCTACAAAAATATCTGGAAATATGCTAGTGTGCAGTGAAGAAAAAAAATAAATGAGAGATTAAATAAGAATTTTTTTTTAAGTTAAGATAGCAAAGAATAGGGGGAGAGGGGGCTAACTGCCAGACTGTTTTTGTGACAGGAGAAAATGTTCTAAGTGTGGAAGAAAGGGGTGGGTGTGATTAGAGGAGACTTCTGTGAAATTTCTTTAATTGTTATTATTTTAATAATGGCACCTGGAAAATTTGAAGCCTTTGTCAGTCTTCCAGAGAGAGGAAGGCCTCCTCTTTACTTGAGTTGTCTAATTCTATCCTTTAAACAGCCTCACAGAAGAAAAATGTCATTACAAAAACAATGTTACTGAGGCTTCTGGATACCAGAAAATCTTCCCCGAGTCAAGATGCTCACAGCCCTTGGAGCTGGTGGGAGCTGCCACATTATGGCTGAACACAGGAAGAACTATTGTTTCTGGGGTTGTTGCTTTCCTCCTCTCTTCCTCATGGTGCTGTCAGAGCAAATGAAAAAGGAGAAGAGTCTTCTATTTTTTGTTATTTTGATATGTAATATCTTATATGCAGTTGACAACTTAAAAATCCCTAGCATCACTGGGAAAATACAAATCTATTTATCACATTGATGCATACAAAACCTCTGAATTCAATGTAGAGTAAAAAGCAGCTTCTGTGTGTGTAGAAAGGTAAATTCTGCCATGTATTAACACCAAACAGAACCACTGAGACAGGCTTCTGGGTCTCATCCTCTCTATAACCAACTACCAGCCTCAGACAAAGCTAGGGTGAAGGGCAGTGCAGGGAAAGCTCAAGACGACAATAAAATTTCCTCGAGACAGTCTGTGTTTTATTCTCCCTACACACCAGCACCTCCAGACAATGCCAAGGTAAAATAGTTCTGGCAGAAAAAGTTTGGTTTTGGTTGTTTTCACTTTTCTAGTTTATATTCTAAACAGTTGCTATGGAGTATATTTTAATAATATGTATACAAGCTTCAAATTGGCCCTTTTTAATTACTATCTTTTAGTTAACATTGCATCCTATACAGAAGTTACTCTGGAAAGTTTTGGATAGAATTACTGCTACACACACACACACACACACACACACACACACACACACACACACACACACACACACTGGGAGCAGGGGTGAGCATCTCATTCCATTTGAGTTTGCTTTGGTGCAGTTGTTTCTTTGCTAGTAACACACACATCCCTTATTTAAATAGTAGATCAAAACGTATAATGCCAGCACACTGCAACACTGCAAAGATACAGCAGAACTTGATTTACATTAATTCTAGCACTGTATGTGACTAATTTGTGGTTTTAGTCTTTAGTTTTCATGAAATATTTTACAAAGTCTGAGTCATGATGCTTAACTTTAACTTTTTCTTTTTATTAATTTTTAAATTAGAGACTAAATTAAGAAAACATAAAGGCCAATACCATGACCATTACAGGTCTCCTTTGTTTAAAAATAAAGCTTAAGGTACAAGTAAATGTGTTAATTTATTGTCTCTTCTCCTTTTGATATTATCTTTATATATTTTTGTAATTGTCATGGTCGTATGAAGTACAATGAGACAAACACATCCCCCTTTTTACATTTCTTTACTGGATATTTTCTTGAGTTTAGGAACATTTTCTTTAAATACAAACAAACAAACACCCAACTCTAGGTGAGGGAGGTGGCTCAGTGGGTAAGACACTAGCTATTCCAGCAAACTTGAGTTTAAATTCCAGCACCAGTGTAATCACAGCATTATTGGGGGTGGCTGAGGGAGAGACAGGAGGATGACTGGGATTTGCTGGCTGCCAGCCTTGCTGAGAAAACCAGCGAGCTCCAGATTCAGTGAGAGACTTTATTTCAAGGGATTAAGGCAGGACTTCCTCAGGCCTCTGAATAGGCAGGCATGGGCATACAAATGAATCACACACACACACACACACACACACACACACACACACACACACACACACACACACCAAAACACAGAAACAATGCTCCCCCCCCCAAAAAAAAAATAACCCTAGAATTTTACAGATCTGGAAGGAGCTCTTTGAAAAACTAAAAGGCTAGACTCTGATTTTTCCTAACAGCTGGGACCCTATTTTACCTCTCCTTGCATCTACTTCCTTGGTAAATATAGCTAGTTATACAACACGATCTTTTCTTTTTGGAGCTCATGATATCATCAGAAGTGGTAAATGTGTGTCAGTACTTAGGGAAAAAAAATGAAGGGCTGGTGTCTGAATACTGAAGGAAGATGCTGAAAGGTATCCGCAGAGTGAGAATTGGAGGGATGGAGAGAGAGTAGATGGGCATATTGAAATTATGGTCATCACATCTGTCGTGGATGATGATTTAAGATGTGCCTGTGCATCTGACAAAGAGCTTTTATGGAAAAGGCTCAGTGGGGAGCATGAATAATGACATTTGGTGAAGATATTGAGGAAAAGCTTATTCTTGATTCCTGATCAGGTTTAAGGGTCCATAAACTTCCTATGTCTGTCTCTTTTTTTTTTTTTTTTGTAAAACTACTGAATTCTATTTTGAGCAAGATCTTGAAAACATTTTGGAAATAACTAAAACACCAAATAATCCTCATAAGACATTTTTTTTCCTTTTATTTATATCTTTTGTCTGGATGTGGTGGAAATGGAAGCCAGAGTCTTTCACATGTTAGGCAAACACTGTTGCTCTAGGCTGTCACCCTGCCTTAGTAGTCCTTATAGGAAAATATAAAAGCCATCCGTATATCTTTTCTGGTACAAATATGGGGACATAAATCCATGAAAGACCTCAAATCTAATAATCAAGACATATTTGAAGCAAAATTTCCAGAAGAGGTCATAAATGCACTCCTCCATCACCACAAACTATGGGTGGAGTTTCCTGCCTTTGGGGAAATCCCAGAGGTTAACGAGCCCCAAGTGTCCTGGTTAAACCTCACATGGGGAAAACCATGGCATTTCCCCTGACAGCTAAGCGCCCTTTGAAAGAGGCTAACTGCTCCTACCATTCTTGTTGCTGTGTTTTTCTTGTCCCGCTAGGTCCTGCTGCCCTTCTCAGCCCCAAATACACATACAGATGCTCTAGTAATTATTAAACTGTTGGCCACTGGCTAGGGCTTCTTCTTGGCTTGCTCTGTCTCATTTATTGACACATTTCTGTTAATCTATGTATTGCCACAAGGCTGTGTCTTTCCCATAGTCTGGCATGTTACTTCTTCAGCCGCATCGCATCTCTTCTTCCCCCTCTCTTCCTACCTTTCCCAGAATTCTCCTTTCTCCTAGCCCCACCTATCTTCCTGCCTCTACCGGCTATAGGCCAAATGGTGTTTTATTCATCAACAAATAAGAGAAACATATATACAGAAGGACAGCCTCCATCACATTCTCTGTATAAAAATCATACAGCTGTACTCTCCCTTTGGGCAGGAGAAATGCAATGCCTAAACTTCCACATTGAAATCTCTTTGGAACTATGGGAAGTCTCCAGTCTAAAAAAATGTGTAAGCAAGCATTAAGTGTGAGCAAGCCTGTGTGGTTGTCTGGTAAAACAGTGTTCACATTTCTTGCTCGCATGACTCTCGAGACAATCAACAGTACATGAATTGTCAGCCTTCAGTAGCAATGCATTTCAAGTTCAAATTTGTGCAGGTAAGTCTTTAGCTGTGTGTGTGTGTGTGGGGGGGTTCTGTAAAGATCCTTGTCTGTTACAAAGAGAAGTTTTTTTGATGAGGGTTGAGGACTAAACTTACCTGTGGGTAGAGGGACAAATATTTATAATGTAGCTAAGGATTATGCTGGTTTATTAAAGTGGCTGTTGCACGTTTTCCTTCAAGATCCATGACTAAACTAGCCCTGGGTAGCTGGGTTCCAGTACCAGTTATGTTTTTCCTCTTGTTGAGCAGTAAAGAGGGGATCAGGGCAGAAAACTAAAAAGCATGCCTTAAAAAGTTTTAAAAAAAATCACACTATTAACTATCTAAAAATACCTATAATAAATGTAACTTAGTATATAAATATATAGTTTAAGTAAAATTGTCCAATGTGTTCTGACAATGCTCCTTCCAAGCTCCAAAAACATTTAGCAAACTCTCAAACTAGGGGGGAGATGCCTGCTTTTGAGTTGTTTTAAAGAGTTAAGAGACTAAGAAAGCCTGAAGCTATTGCTGTTGCTCTGCAGAGGTAGAAGTGAATCCCTAAAGCTGAATACACCATGCACTTGCGACACAGGACACGGTTGCCCTCTGAGCTACAAACTGACCTTATGGACACCTCCCTAGGGATAGCTTTCTGAAGGAGGGAAGCAGCCAACAATCCTACCATAAACAACGCTTGGGAACTTCAACAATGTCCTGTATGGCGTGATACCCCTAAGTGTGCTTTTCATGTGTTCCAGTCCCAGCCATTCTTCAAGTTACATGGCAAACAGATCTTTACATGCATAGAATCTGATTGGTAGATCTCATCTCCAGTCAACAGAAGAATCAAGTAGCACTCTATTCCAAGTCTGGAAATACCAGTTGAAATCAGGCAAATATCCATTAGCAAGATAACTTCATCCTTCCTTACATAATAGGAATGCTAGAACACATATATGCTTGCTGCTATTTCATTAAAAGGCTTTGCAGTTCTAGTCCGCCATTAACTCAGTGTAGGAGATACAACATGCACAAACATGCAAACGCAGCTTGATACACATACTCTGTTTACCTTGAGACATGGCTCTCTAACATGTTTCCCAGTTTTGTTTGGGGTTAGACACTATCGACTGTTTAGGGTTTACTATGAGAAGCCGCTTAAAACCAGGGTGTAGGCTCAGTTGCAACACTTTCTTTTCATTCTTGTTCTTCAGTTTGATACTGTGTGGAAGTTATTTATTTATGCATACATTTATTTATCTACAAAGTGGGTTAGCAATAAAATTGACTTGTTTTGGATTTTTTTTTTTTGCAAGGGCTGCATGAATGAAGTGAAATTCACACGTGTGTGCTTATTAACAGTGTAATGACACAGAGGAAGAACTTTATCAATCCGTCCTCTGCTCTACTGAAATGTCATAAAGAACAACCGTATACAACTAATAACTGTACCATAAAGACTAGAGGAAAACATTGCTATCTCAGATGTAGAGACATACACATCAATGAGATGATCCTAAGCTGTGGGCTGCTTATGTATAGATGATCGGAGGTTAACTTTACCCAATGCCATCCATCAGAACAGTGGTTCTCAACCTTCCTAAGCTGTGACCCTTAAATACAAATTCCTCATGTTGTGGTGACTCCTAACCAGTAAATTATTTTTATTTCTATATCAAAACTGTAATTTTGCTACTGGATCACCAGTCTTTCTAAAGGAATTATGGCAAAGAGTCCAGGCTGTCACATGACCCAAGAGCAGGTTGCAGTAATGAGGGTGAAAGAACAGTTCCTCCCACTAGGGTGACTAGCAAAGCTCGTACCTCACAGACAAACAACAACAAACTACGTCACAGAGGAAATGAAGTTCTCCAGATGGTGGTGGCAGCTGTGTGGCCAGCATTCCCATCGCCATTTCTGGCATGTAAGATGTCACTAAGGAGAGCTAACTAGAAAAGTGATCACTAGTGAGAAAACCCAGGGAGACTTAGAAGAAGGAAATAAGTGAGATACCTAAGAATCCACATGTAATTGTCATTGGCCAGATGTTCAGTGGGAAAAAAATATGTTGAGAATACTGTGTGAATGTATCAAAACAGCCAAGTGGTGTCTCTAAAACCTGTAAGAAATACTTAGGACAGTACCAAGCTAAGAAGGTCTGTACGAGTGTGTCCTGAGATTTCTGCACCCAAAATACATCATATTTCATTTCTGTCACATTCCAGAAGGTCTACATTTAAAATTTTGGAATTATTTTTAACGCTAGTTATTTTGCTCAGAGTAAAATGAGAAAGACTGATTGATGATTAAAGAAAACCTAAGACAACTGTGTTAACAATGTGCAGAATTGTAGATTTCCAGATACCTGAAAAGATTGCATTAAAGTACGTCTTTAAGATCTATGTTTTCCTAGCCATACTGAGAAGGTCATAAAACTAAAGCATAAGAGTTGTGAATAAATAATAACCTTTCTGTTACAGAATATTTGTGTAGTGACAATCCCGGGGTGGGGTGGGGAAGGGGTCCTTTAGTTTTGAAACAGATAAGATTATTTCTCCCCTGTTTCTCCTTTCTGAAGCCACTCACTGTCAATAAATACTAAAAGAAAAAAAGATCCTGCTATGGAGAAGGTCAGCCAGGAGAGAACTTGATGAGTAAACCTGGTGACCTGAGTTCTCCAGGGAACGGAAGCCACAAAAATTGCTCTCTGACTTCTACTCACATGCTCTGTCTCACATCTAATACACATGATGATGATGAGGATGATGAGGATGATGATGATGATGATGATATTTTTAAACTAAATCCAGAAAGATCATGAGGTCCTGAAGCCCCTCCCCATAATCTACATAACAGAGCCGAGACTGGTGATGCATTCATGTAATACGAGTCCTAGGGCAGAGAGTTAGGTAGATCCCTGGGGTTCCATGTCCAGCCAGCCAAGTTTATATAGCCTAATTGGCAAGTTCTAGGTCAGTGAGAGATTTTTTTTTTTCCTAAAAACCAAAGGCAGACAGTAAGAAGGTAGAAGCAAGAGAGTAAAGAATTCAAATCAACCTTGGAAACATGGAATTCAAGGCCAAACTGAGATCCTGTCTCAAAAAGTCAGGAGAGAAAGAAATGAAGGAAAGAAGGAAGAAGGAAAGAAAGGAAAAAGAAGGGAAATATCAAGAGCTGTATCAATTTTAGTGAAGTAATAATATCACTAAGCCTACGTTTAGTATGATATGTGTATGGAAGAATAGCTAGGAGCAGTGAATATTTGTACATAGTAAAGACTAAAGCCAGAAATAAAGATACATCTTAGAAAAATGTTAGTTAGTTTAAGAAAGGGATCAAAGATTGTTGTGCCCAGATTTCGGAACCCCAAAAGAACCCACCAACAAGGAGACGACTCACCTAATACAAGGACAAAGGTTTCTTTATTGACTCGAGGATACGAGCTGCAGCAAGGACTCCATTAGGGAACAAATGGAGTACCCACTTTCGACTGAGGGGTGTTTTTATAAGGGAAAACTGTAAGGCTAGAAGCCCCAAGATTACAGAACTTCCTTGGTTACACAGGACAGGACAAAGATTGTATGCTTCAGGCAAGGTGCAATTAAGCAGGATGCTGCAGAGGAAATGAGTTTGTTAATTGTCTCCTGGGCTGGGGACTTCTACAATTGATAACTATCTGATCCTCTTTGGACCAGAGGAATGTGGACACCATTCTAGGGTGTGATATCTGGTCTAAGGGCTTGAGTCCTGTGGACCTTTGTTTAACCTTGTCTGCTGAGCTACCTTTTGGGAACTCAGAGTTTTCATTTTGGGCTTTGGAGTCTGGGTTTTAGACTTTTATTAATTTTCCCATTCCAAAATAATGACTGCTTTTCTAAAGTTAAATCTCATCTCTCATTCTAGCTACTCAGGAATTTGAGGCAAGAGGATCACTTTGGCCAAGGATTTAAGTTTGGCTAACAAACTAAGACCAGCCCCCCAATCCCCCACCCCCTACTCCCCACCCCCGCAACTCATCAAAGAAGGGCAGGCAAGATGGCTCAGTAAGTAAAGGTACTTGAAGCTAGTCCTAAAGACCTGAGTTATATCCTCAGGAGACAACCAACTTCTGCCTCTTGGCAACAGACACACTGATATGCACACACATACACACAGACACAGACACACACACACACACACATACATGCACGCATGCACGCACGCAAAGGGGCAGACAGGCAGACAGAGACAAAAACATAGAGATAAACAGAGAGACCCATACAGAGAGACAATGAGAATAAATGTAAGATGAGTAAAATCAGAGGTTTTCATCGGTCTTGAGAAAGTAGCCCCCACTCCATAAAGTTCATGGTCTTTTCTATTCCCATTTGTACTCATTCTTATTACACGCCATCCTTTTTCATTTCAAACCTAGTTCCACAATATCAAAATACCAAATGATCTGGCATACACAGGCTGCTTCGAAGCTCCTGTGATATCTGTTTGGAGACATGTTAATTTTGCAGCATCCTTGCAGTTACAAGCGCTCAGTTCTTGTAGTGCATGTCTTTCGCATTATCACAGTCTAGAGTAGAGTAGGGTTCTATTCCCTCATGTGTAGTGTGAAGACCTTGTTGTCACACGATTCCACTCCTCCTTAGCTTCTGTGCTTCTGTTACTGTAAGAATGGCCGCTGTGGAGCATAGGAATCAGAGGGCAGATACACAGCCCAGGAAAATGCCTGGGTCTTCTGAATGTCACCATTGAACATGCCTTTAGAGAGCTGAATTGGTAAAGACACAGAACCATTTTGAAGTTACTTGTGTATAGTCGGTAATTGAGGTGATGAATACATTTGCACAGACTGAGTGGGGTAGTGAGGAAGAAAGAAAAGGTAGAATCCTGCAGTTGATAAAATGAGAGGCTCTGTGAAAGAGAAATAAAAACCTATGAAGGATTAAGATAAGTAGTGACATAAGAGAAATGAAATGGAGTAAGCAACATTGTCAGAACAAAAATAGGAACAAATTGAGGGAGTAGGAGAGGATCAGAAGAGGCTGATCTATCATTTTCAGATAGAAGGATTTTATAAAGTCAATCATCTATCTATCTATCTATCTATCATCTATCTATCTATCTGTCATCTATCTACCTTCCTTCCTACTTATGATCTATCATCTGCTATCATTAATCTATCATTAATAGACATATATTTCTAACTGGAGATAATTTTTCCTAATCATATCTTTTCATGCCTTCTTCATAGACTAGGAAACTATAAAAACAAACATCTATTGGTTCTCACTAAGGAAAAATTGTGAGACTGATGACCAGAGTACAAATTAGAAATTCTATGCAGCATTGAAACATTGAAAATCAACAAACAGGTAATAGGTTCTGAGGTCTGGATGCACAAGAAGAATATTTTGAACTTTTAAAATACATCTATGCTTGTTATTTTGGTCAACTAGTATAGATACAATTGTCAAAGACATTTTTTGTAACAAGAGTTCAGAGTGGGAGGTCCCACACAATTTCATCACAAGCTTAATTAAAAATAAAGTGGATTTGAGCTTGTCACCTTACTTTGTCTGGGGTAGGGGGCTGGGGTGGGAAGGAATGGAAGAGACCATAAATCTGACAAATCTGTGGCTTTGATTCGAGCTCATCTGGGCTTCTCTCTACACATTATCTACGTGAAGGGTGACATGTCAAAATCCAGAGGTGTGCATTTAAGTTTTGCAAGTAAATTTGTTTATTTCAACATCAAAATGTGAAGTTAAAATCTACGCATAATAATATTTGATTAAGAACAGAAAGTAACTAATATAAATGATTGTGCTGTGATTCTATACATTCCCTGGAGACTAATTTTGTCAGAAATAAGAAAGCTGCCTTGCCTATTTTTAAAGAGCTAAATTACATTTCTGTACTTTTAAGTTTAGTGTATCTTAGCAACCCACCAAGTAGAATATGCATGCCTAAGAAAAAGAAAAGATTCGCACTTCTCCATGCTTTGTTTATGGCAATGTTAAAATCCAGGACTTCCCATAGCATTATCTGGATGCAATAATATCGCCATGATATAGAAAAGTTGTTTACTTGTAATGGATTTCATAGAGAAAAGGTTCTTTGCGGGTATTCTTTAGTTTATAGAATCTCTTAGCACAGATGAATCAGAGTTGGCACCAGAGTCTGAAACACATTATAAATTCCAAACCGGCATTTGTAAAGACGAGAGTATTGGACAATACTTCATACAGTTGATGATTTTTAAGTAAGTTAAATATCTTGTGAATGGTCATTTTACAGTTACAAATCAATTAATAATATACTGAGCATCTGGCATGACCACGCAGCCGGTGAAAACTAAAGAGCCATTAAAAGTGGATGCTTGCGTCTCCCATGAGCTACTGTTCTGCGTGGGGGAGGGCAGCTATCAATTTGTATGCTGTGTAATGACAGAAATATTGACAGAATTGTCTCACGACTCAGTGTAAGGATTCAGGCATTATGCTGGCCTGCCCGTCACCTGGCAGAATGCATTCAGGCAGTACCCTGGTCAGCCCAAGGTTCCATGATTGCATAGTCTGCACACAGGTACAAAAGACCCCTTTAAAAGGCAGACACCTACCCACTTATTAAAAGGCAGACCCTCAACCCGCTTAGATCTCTTTTCCAGCTCTCTTGTCCCGCTTCTGTCTCTCTGACTTCTCTCTTTCTGCTCTCTTCTCTTTCCAGCTCTCTTCAGCGGTTCCCCTGGGGGTAAACAGGACTCTTCCTGTCTCCTTTTGTCCTCTCTGTCTCGTTACCTCTTTTTTCTTTCCTTCCCCCACCCTTTCCTTTCTAATAAAACTCCTCACTTAAGCTCTGTCTGCATGGCATCTTTGTCCCCCGCCTTGGTCACCCTCATCTGCCATGGAATCTGCCCTGGAATTCACCATGGAATCTGTCAAGGTTCCCTTGATACTCATTACAAGCACCAGTGATGCAAGAAACAAGTTTTCATCAGAAAACACTTATTCTTTAATCTGTCATATAGAACCCATTAAAACACACACACACACACACACACACACACACACACACACACACACACACACACGTGTGTGTGTGTGTGTATATATACACACAAGTAGAAAAAAATAGCACCATGCTGGGTGTTCGTGGCATCTGCCTTTAATTCCAGCCCTTGGATGGTAGAGGCAGGTGGACCTCCCTGAGTTCAAGGGCAGCCTGGTCAACAAAGAGAGTCCAGGATAATCAGAGCTGTTACACAGAGAAACCCTGTTAGGGTTGGGGGAGAGACAAAGCAAAACAACAAAGAAACCACACCACTTATTTTGAATTCTACTTAAATGGCATTTGGATCATTTCTCTTATAGAATTCACTTACAGAAACTTACAGAATTATCATTGCTATGCTAGCAGTTTTTTTTTGTTTTGTTTTGTTTTGTTTTTTTGTTTTTCGAGACAGGGTTTCTCTGTGTAGCTTTGGAGCCTATCCTGGCACTCTCTCTGGAGACTAGGCTGGCCTCTCCACCTGCCTCTGCCTCCCGAGTGCTGGGATTAAAGGCGTGCACCACCAACGCCCAGCCTAAGTTTGATTTTTTTGAGACAGAGTTTCCCTGTGTAGTCCTGACTGTCATAGAACATGCTCTGTAGACCAGGGTGGCCTTGAATTCATAGAGATCTCTCTTCCTGCCTCCATAAAATGTATTTTCCCTCAGTTGGAAAATGTGCCAAATTATTATAAAAAGACATTTTTTTTTTTTTCTGGGCCAGAGAGTTGGCTCTGTGAGTAAATAAATGTACCTGGCAACAAAACCTGATGTCCTCAGTTCTATGACATGGGGCAAGGAGTCCTCAGACTGCACAGGCCTGCTGTGTACTGTCAAAGATCACCACAATCCATGCTTCATGCTGATAATTACAAGCAACTCTAGTCATTGATTCCTCACAGTTCCGTTGGGCCACAAGCAATGCTGTTTTCTCTGTAGCCGCCTACAGGGAATAACAGGGCTCATGTCTCAATTAACAGTTTTGCTCCAATTAATCTTAGCTTTCACATGTACTTAGTTTTCATTTTGCTTGAGCATAGGAATTATATTATACTCAGGGTTTTATCATTGGAAATGTGGCCACTCACTGTTGGTGTCTGGAGTGGATACCTCACTTTTACCGGCTTCCTTCCCAAAGGCTTTTTGTTTAATAACGACCAAGGCTGCAGGCAAATCTTTCTCAAAGCAATGCATTGCTCCCGCTCCTAGTTCTGTGGTGCCCACTGCCTTGGTTCCAGCTATCATACCTCATCTGATCTGCTCTGGTCATTTCTTTTCTTTCTTTTTTTTTTTTTTATTAGTTCAAATTAGGAACAAGCTTGTTTCACATGTCAATCCCTTCTCCCTCTCCCTCACCTCACCCTCACCCCTCCTATCCCACCCCTGACTTACCCCCACCCCATCCACCCTCCACTCCCCAGGCAGGGTAGGGCCCTCAATGGGGGCTCCCCAAAGTCTACCACATCATCCTGGGCTGGGCCTAGGCCCTTCCCATGTGTCAGGGCAGAGTGCATCCCTTCACATGGGATGGGCTCTCAAAGTCTCTTCTTACACCAGGGAAAAATTGGTGCTCTAGTCATTTCTTTGCTGAAGTTTCCCTCTGGCATCCAAAGTAAACAAGATCTTCACGTCAGGTCTAGCATGGGATTTTAATTTGAGAACAGTTTGCCTTTGTCTCAGGCCGCTTTTGTTTGTACTGATAGTTAGCCTTGAACACAAAAAGAGAAAACAAGTGTTTCAGGTAATGGCTGGTCGATTTGCATTAGACTTTTTTCCACTTCCCACTGTCCTGATGGCCTTGAAGAAAGCAAAGAGGAAGGAAGTCCAAGGGTGAAGGAAGACACTGCAACCTTGACACCGGACTTGACTTGAGGGTAGGGACTCACTACAACACTGAAGGCTCTTTACTGACCCTGATATTTAGAGTCTGCTGTAAGCAGGGGGCTGGGATGGAAGAGGGGATGAGGGTTCTGACTGCACAGGCGTGGGGGCAAGCATGCAACGCTTGCTTCACGCTCGATGGGAGAATGGATAGTTAGTTGTGCACTTGGGCCTGGCTACCCTAACTGCATCTTTGTATTGGGATAACAGTGGGAAGAGGCCGTGAAGTCTTCCGGACTAATGCACTTCATTCTGCATTGTACACTGGACTCAGCATGCTACACACAAGGGTGCGACTGCAACAGGAAGTGAGGTTCCACTCCAAGCCCCCTCCTCTGTCTCTCGCCTGCCTTTGCCAAGCAAAGAATTTTTGTTTTTTACAGCAGTTTTAATAGACTAAGAACATTACATTTTAGAAGATTAAAGAAGGATAAAAAAGAGGCTTTTACCTCTAAGAGGGTTTGAAGGAATAACACGGGGAATTTCAAAGCAATGTTTTCTATTCGTGATTGGCAGAGTTTTGTGGGCACTTGTGTTCCTGCCTATCACTGTTGTAGTGAATGCTTCTACATCTTGCCTCAACAAATACTGATTGCTACCAGTAGAAAAGTACATCCAAATTGAAATAAATGGACAAGTTAACAACCAAATCCTGTCCAGTTGCTAATGAAATATGAATTATGTTTTGAAGAGAAAATATCAACACATATAAATAAAATTATTCAAGAGAAATAAATTTAAGACCTATTTAGGGTATTAAGGTTAAATTTAGGGCATGCAATATATCAAATAAAACCAGTGATTTTTACATTAAGACCATTAAAATGAAAATTAGAGCAGAGATGGGTAAGGAAGCCAATTTGCAGAGAAATTTAATATATCTGAAGTCATAAGACATGGTACTTCCATGATTAATGCTTGATTTTTAATTTTATTATGCAGAGTACATTTCTGTTTAAGGAAACCATAAAATTTTCAAGTATTGGACTATAATTTCAAGGATCTCTGTGGCTGATAAATTATGTCATCTACAAAAATATTATTGACAGGACAAAAGTCCGATAGAAAATAGGAAGAGGAACAAAAATAACAACAATGCCAGTCACTGAGTCAAGAGGGTTAGAAGTGGTGGCCTTCACAGTAAAACACGACATCGTGTAGACTATTCTGTGACAATGAGCCCTTCCTTCTTATGGATTACTTTCCCTCACAGAGACTTTGACATGTTCTTTCCCAAATGCTTTTATCATCTTTGTATACTGCCAACTACCCATGATGGCTGTGAACTCTGTGCTTTCTATACCCCCCTCCTTCCTCCACTCCTTTTCTTCAATGTTAACTCATGAATGTACTTACCTAGCCTGTGATATACAGTGTAGATATTTGAAATTAGACCATTTCAAAATTATAATGTGAAAATTAGAGCTGTTATACAAATCACATCAAATTCTCCAAAACAAGGTTGTAAAAATTACAGGTGGTAAAGTGTGACTTTACTGGTCCATGTAGAAAAAGTCACATGAAATCAGAAAATAGGTTTATAGGAAATTACCTGGATAACCACCTGAAAAGTTCAGGCATTATGCTGACCTGCCCCTGTTACCTGGCAGAATCCACTCAGCAGTACCCTGGTCAGCCCAGGGTTCCATGGGAAATAAGTCTGCTTGCAGGTGTAAAGGACCCCTTTAAAAGACAGACCCCTGCCCACTTACGCTCTCTATCTTTCTGGCAGTCGACCTCTTTTCTCTTAAGTTTCTCTCTTCCTCTTCCTCTCTTCTCCTACTCTTACGCCCTGCTCTGTTCTTCTATTTCTCTCCCTCTCGCTTTCCCAGCCTGTAATAAACTATCTCTTGTTCTCATGTCTCATCTTGAGCCTTTTTCTAATTTAAGGAAAAGACTAACACCACCTCTAAAGGGGAAGTAACAAAAAAGATTATCCAAATTCTGAGAATATTCTCTCTGGGTAAGTCAGTTCCTAAACAATAGAGCTGATGGGTGCAGTGGGAAGAGAGATTCCCAAAGGTGGTCAAGCTTTACCCTTGAAACCTGCTGCAATTAAGTAGTCAAAAGGAATGCTCCAATAGGAATCAATAGGACTTTCACATTGGTAGATTATGCTGGGTATCTTCACAGGCCCATTGTAATCACACAGGTACTTTAAGAGAGAGACAGGGGTATTAGAATCAGAAAGAGGGTTAACCACTCCAGTAGAGGTTGAAATGCTACACTGCTAAGTGTGGAGACAGAGAAAGCCTTGAGCTGCTGGGTGCCAGGAGCCCCTAAAAGCTGGAAAGGGGAGAAAGCAGACCTCAGGAGAATTTATACATACAGAGATGTTGACTTTAGGCCATTGAGCTTATGTCAAATATTTGCTTTACAGACCTTAAGACAATATAATTTTTGGTCTAAAATACTACCAAATTTGTGGAAATAATTTTAAAAATAACATGAAGGGCGCAGGAGTATATGTCATAGCAGGATAGCAGTAAGTACTTTCTGATTTATAAAACCAATACCACAAGATATGGGGAAAAGTGTAATATAAAGACTTCCAGAAAACATAATCAATATTACTTTTCTCTTCTGTGTACCAGCTGAGAACCCTTGTACTCTGTGGCTTGCAAATACTAATTACAAATGCACTGTGTTTCAGATTTGCAAGAGGTTTAAACATCATCTGGTTCTATTTTACAGTCATGTTTGAATCTCTGAGCATGAACCACAGCAGCAACCATATTTTACATTATAACTCAACAGATACATACCTACCTAATACTGGATGGCAAACTTGGTACATTTTGATATTTTTGTAGACTCTACTTCATTTAAATGTAGTCTACTTCATATGGAGAACTCCTGAGTTGATTTTTATCATCCACTGATGTGTTTCAAGTGGTAAGAAATTAGTCCTTGAGAAAGAGAAATAAGAATGAGACATATATTAACAAAATGAAGATTGTTAGTCATAAGACAGAGCAAGTACTAATATCTTAGGGTTTCTCTGTTCACTCTTCTAAGTGTTTCCTGGACATTGGAGGGACCCTAAGTGGGTATTCCTAAAACTTCAGATGCCCATATGAGAGTGTCCACATGAGAATTGCTTAATCAGTTAGTACATTGTACTTGAGTAGCATGATAGACATAAGCATGGATAGGGACTGATTGCTGTGTAGCGGTGAAGACATGACTAGCTAGTGACAATATCTCATGATTTTTGGAGCACCTCATTGGATGCAAGCCTCATGGAGCCCAGGCACCTTCATTTCAGGAATGGCATTATTGATTGGCTGATATCAAAGTGCCTTAACAACCTTGTTTCTAAGAGTAGTTGATACGACTACACTTGTTTGTTAGTAAATGTTATCCAGCTCTCTGCTGAAAACTTGTTTTCATTGTTAGCCTGCCATAGAGTGGCACGGTTGTGTGGGAGGAAGTCATTAGCTAACGCCTACATCTCAGTTCTCACCATTTGGCAAAAGGACCTGCTTAACTTGGCTCCTTTCCATTCACCAGGAGACACTGCATTGTATTTCAAGGAGAATGAGTTGCTCTTTGCTGGATATTCTCAGAGATCTGCTGTCACAAAACTTACAGAGTTCAGTGTTCTGCATGTACAGCATGTAGACTCCCACTCTATAAACCCTGAGCTGAGTATATGGAAGGAAAGAGGGAGCTGTAAGTGCAGTGGCCTTGAAATCACATCTGCTGTAGCATCTCCTTTTATTATCCCTCCCCACCCTAAGCTGGGGAAACCATGTATCCTCATCTTTGTATGAAATAATGTAGCATTTACCTTCATCCTACAGTTACACTCTCATGGGTCATTTAATTTCTTTTTGATTTCCTAGCATTTATTATTTATTTGTGTGCATGCATGTATATTGTTGGACATAGTTGTGTGAACATTCACGTGGACAACTTTAAGACATTGGTTCTTTCACCATATGGGTTCTTGGCATGGAAGAGTCTTAAACGACTAAGCCATCTATCTGGTTTTCATTGATAATTCTATTACTCTCATTCTGACCTAAAATCTCCCCTCCAATGGAATACTTCCAAAGATTGTAATAGAAAATGGAATTTAAAAGATTTAAGCATACTGCTATGTTTTTATTTTTAAAAAGAGGAAAAGAGAAAGATGCAAGATGTGACATGTTAACTAGTTTATTATATGGCCTGGCAGAGTAGGGAGACTAAGAGAGAAGAGGAACAGGGGTAATGGCTGACCGCCATAGCCAGTTGCCAGAGAGAGGCAGAGAGAATGAGTAGGTGAGAGAGAGCCAAGAAGAAACAGAGAGAGAGTAGAGAGGAAGCAGAGAGAGAGTGAAGCAGGAAAGTTGGAGCTTTTAAAGGGAAGACTGCACATGGGCACTGAGGTTCCACACATGCCCAGAGTCCTCATGCGTGGCGGGTGATGTGGTGATGACATAGCACGTTTTCTTGTGTGTGCCCTGACTGTTATCAGGGGGCAGGGTCTGTCTCTTAAAGAGGTAGAGCCGATCATCGTCAAAGCCTTAACTTTTCACTAACACTTAAAGATATAGCTCAGTGGTAAAGGTCTTTGCAAAAATGCACAAGACTGCAGACTCTGTTACCAGGTTTGAAAAATATTCCTCTGAATTATTATTATTATTATTAGTTTCTTTTTTTCTGAGACAGGGTTTCTGTAGCTTTGGATCCTGTCCTGGAACTCACTCTGTAGACCAGGCTGTCCTCGAAATCATAGAGCTTCCTGAGTGCTGGGATTAAAGGTGTGTGTTACCACTGCATGACCTGAATTATCATTTTAAAACCCAAAGTTTTATAAAATTACAGTAGAAACATATCTTCACCCCATTCTGCTCCCATACCTTGGGTTTCCTCCAGTGTCAAGTACAATTAGTACTTGACTATTAGTCTTTATTTCCAAATGTCTTTAAGCATTATGAAGATATCTAGGTGACTTTGTATTTCCTTTACAATGTCCTGAAACTCAGGGGACAGATATAAAACTGTGATTGCTACTATTTTTGACAGCATATCATTTTTACAGTTCTGACATTATAAACAGAAAAAGAATGTGGAACAGAGAAGGAAAGAAAGAAGAAAAACACATTCTTAGAGAATAACACAAATTATTATTCCCCCATAATTCAGATGACTGAAACTTAAACCAAGCAAAGATTTGCATTTTGCAACTGCTTGCCCCCCCCCCAAATACCTGGAAAAACTCTGTTGCTTCTCTAAAATTTACTTTCAGGATTGTGTCTGAACCACATGAAGGCCAATAGTACAGGATCAGAAATCATGGATATCTGATTTCCACCCTCCATGAACTACTCCAAGTTCAATTTTCAGGGCATTTGGAGATTCCTTCTGGTAGGTTCTTCCTGACAATTATATCTCTCCCCCCCACACACCCTGTTTCTTTTGCCTAAAAAACAAAACTTGGCACACAACAGGCATTCAGTAAGTTCTGTGTGGAGGAATAAATGAATTTTTGCCGTCACTGTGCATTTACTTTTTCCACCAATGTGACTGAGTAATGAGTAATGCTCCTTCCTGTCTTCCTTCCTTTTCTGGCATCTGACTTGTGTGTGTGTGTGTGTGTGTGTGTGTGTGTGTGTGTGTGTGTAAATGGAAAAACAGTATTTGTTGTGAAAAGCCACTATTATGATCCATTATAATCTTCACCTGAAAAACAGAAGAGAACAATTTGTCTTTTCCATCTAGTGCCTAAATTGTAGGCAACAAGCTTGTTTCTAAATGCAATTGCTGTGCAGATGCTGCCCGTTTTCTTCCTGTTGGTTCTCCCTGAGGCGTTCCTCCGGCCCTCTACCTCTGAGTTTTGTTTAAAAATACACTTGTCAGTTGAGATTAAGATAACATTTCTATGTGAGCACAAAGGTGAGAAAGAATTCCAGTCCCGCTGGATGCTGGGGGATCCAGGCCATTTAGCTCCTGCAGGCAGAGTAAAACTGTGTTCCAAATTACAAGAGTCAACAGGTTTGGTGGCAGGGAGTGAGTGGGGCATTGTGCTGTGTTCCCTAGAAACCAGCAAGTCCAGTGGCAGAAGAAAGGCTACTCTCTGCTTCTATTAAGTATCTCAGCAATGTTTGTTTAGCAGTTTAGCGTGTTTGATGATGGATCTTTCCATACACCCTAGTCTGTTTTCTTTTCATTTAGTGGAAATAATAAGAATAACAAAATAATAATAATCCTGTATATGCATTTTTCATAAAACAATCAGGTTGTAACTCCCACCAAAATGTCCAGAAAGTTCTCCATTTAATAACCATGGGTGTTTATTATTATAGCCTTATGAAGTATTTTTTCCTGAATTCTTGTGTTAGCATGTCTACAGTTTTGAGAAGTAACTTTAAGTTGACTGTGACATCAGATTCCTTCATTCAGCAAGTGATTTGTGTGTGGTCCACCTGGAAGCAAGTGCTGGGGAAAGACTGGGGAAAGACCCGGGGAAATGGCAGGGACCGAGGTAGTGCTTCAATGTGGTTTTCCATTGTGTTTTGAGACAGTCGCTGCCTTTGCAGGCCAGCCTACCCTGGAGCCTCCCATGCTGCTGCTTCAGCATGCTCAGTGCTAGGATTCCAGGCTTGGGCCACCATACCCAGCTAAGGATTTTTGAGATGAAACATGATAGAGCCCTATTCTAAATGATCCAGGCTGCAGGTCTTTTTGCAGCACATTTTTATAATGTTTCCTACATCCTCTCTCAGAAAGGGATAAGATGCTTTTATGAAAAATCAGTTAGAGCATTTAGTAAAATTTGGATTCTCATCCTATTAAGCTAAGAAAGCTGCTGGCAGTGGGCTGGATTGACTCAGGAATTTAAGTTTAGGAGTAGAAATTTAAAATGTTATGTGAAGGAAAAACAATTTTTAAAAAAAATCACCGAAGACCTGCCCTAGAAAATTTATATGACTACATATTTGAAAAGATTTTGTGCTGTTGACTCATTAAGTACAAAAAAAGTCACAGACATCCTACCCTTGGGCAGCAATGGCCATGACTCCTACCCTTGTGCAGCAATGACCATGACGCAGAATAATGACTAGCCCTCACATTGTCTTGTAATTTAACCTTTCACCATTTCATGTAACACAAATGACAAATGAGTCATGCAGACTAGAAAGAACTACTAGGAATTGTGAATATGAAGACATTTGAAAATCCAAGAGATACTGCAATAAAGCATTTAATTTACCTTTAGCAGTTTGTGTAAGACTACAAAGAGTATTTTCTAATACACATCGGCATATAAAAGCACCCTATCACTGTGATAAAATATATTTATGAATTGACAGAGACAAAGGCTAAGATTAAATCTGAATAACTTTGTTTAGTTTTAGAATAGTCAAAATCAATCAACGGGCTTTTGCAATCTCAGAGAGAAATTGGCCTTGAAAACATAACCAGTGCTGGGTGGTGGTGGCACACGCCTTTAATCCCAGCACTCCGGAGGCAGAGGCAGGCAGATCTCTGTTAATACAAGACCAGCCTGATCTATAGAGCGAATGCCAGAATAGAGACTCCGAAACTACACAGAGAAACCCTGTCTCGAAAAACAAAAACAAAAACAAAAAACAAAAAAGAAAGAAAGAAAACACAACTTGCTATTGCATCAAATTATTTTGGATGATATTTAATATGCCATGTATCTTTTACTTTCCAGAAATCACTTTACTGAAAATATTAAAAATACTTCCCAAAACAAAACAAAACAAAACAAAGGCCGGGCGTTGGTGGCGCACGCCTTTAATCCCAGCACTTGGGAGGCAGAGGCAGGCGGATCCCTGTGAGTTCGAGGCCAGCCTGGTCTCCAGAGCGAGTGCCAGGATAGGCTCCAAAACTACACAGAGAAACCCTGTCTTGAAAAACCAAAAAAAAACAAAAAAAAACCAAAACAAAAACAAAAACAAAAAAAAATACTTTCACATAAGCATTATTTCAAAAGTCAAACAAATTAATTACTTAATTCCTTAATGCCCATTATCCAGATTTTCTTCCTCTTATATTTAACAAATTTATGGTCAAACTAATAAAACATCTCTATGTTTATCCATAAACAATTCCTCAAGTAAAAACAAAAAGAAGGAACTAAAAGAAAATCATTCATATTGAGGTGATGAAAATGTCCTAAATTAAATTGTGATACGGCTGCATCAACTTTGTGAATATGCTAAAACCATGGAAACATATGTGATTCTCTATAAAGGAGTGAATTCTACAGTATGAGATTATATCTCAATAAAGCTGTTGAAAAATTAGCACGTTTATGTGTGGTATAAAGTATCTATGCTAAAAGCCAGATAATACATCATGGATAATACATGGAGAAGGGAAGAAGGCCACTAGACACTGATTTCTCAATATTTTTATTCTTATTTATACTTCTGTAGACCTAGTCAAAAAGTAATGTTCCCTAAGCTAGGACTATTCCTTGTAAACTTGAGAATTTTGCTTAAGTTGTACATCATAGGTAAATACAGAAGGTAACACAGTTTAACATGTACATTATCTCCCATGGAGTTTTTGTTTTGTTTTGTTTTGTTTTATTCTTTTACTTTTTGCTTTTTTTGCAAGGCCACCTATTACGATATATCTTTCTGCCAAAAGTCACCTGAGCCCCACCGCCACGTGTGAGCTTTAGGCCAGCCGCCCGCCTGAGTTAGGCCCAAATGAATACACAGAAACTTGTATTAGGTTCAAAGCTGCTTGGCCAATGACTAGGATTCCTCATCTGCTAGCTCAGTCTTAATTATCATAAACCTATATATTTTATAAGACTTATCTTATCGGATGCCTTATTAGCATCCCTCCTTCCCAGTGGATCACATCCTGCCGCTGGAGGAGGAACGGGAAAAGGGACTCTTCCTGTCTCTCCTTCACTTAAATATGAGTCTCCTTGCTATGTCACTTCCTGTCTGGATCACCACTTCTCTACTACATTTCCCAGAATCCTCTTTGACTCCTAGTCCCATCTAACTTGCTGTCTTATTGGCCAAACAGCATTTTATTGAACAATCAATAAGATAAACATACACAGAAGTACTTCCCCCATCAGCCACCCATTGCATTATTTTCTAGATCAAAGCCAAGGAATCACATCATTTGTAGAATGTACTTTACATGCATTTCTACAAGCATAAAATTGGGCTTGATGACTTTTAAACAACCTCACAATATTGAATTTAAGTAAGACATCGTGTACATAGAAAACCAGCCTGAGTGTAGTGATTGTCACTGGTATCTTTGGCAATGTTTTTACTAATACCAGAATGTGTTGCAAAAAGTTGACTATTTAAAAATATTAAAATAAGGGGGTAAAAAATGACCTCACTAGCAAAAACAAACAAACAGAAAATGCTTCCACACAAGTTTGAATCTCCAGAGCCTATGGAAAAGCCAGAAATGTGGAACAAACATGTCTGTATTGCAGTGCTTCAGTGGAGAGATGAAAATGGAGATGAGAATATAGACAGGAGAATCCACAAAACAAAGAAAAAAAAAAAACAAATAGCAGAAAATACAGAGAGATCCTGGTTCAAACAAACAAGTTGGGCGATGAGGACCAACACCTGTGATTGTGCTCTGACCTCCACATTAGGAGCCATGTTATTTGTGCATGTGCATTCACAAAAATGAATGTGCCTGCACACACCTGCACGCGAAGAGGTAGAATCAGTGTATTTTAAAGAAATTCTGTCTTATTCATGTGGAACTTAATGAATGTTTTCAGTAGCAGTATTGCCATTTCTCCATGGTAGCCATACATACATGGAGACCAGTATGGGCTCAGGCAGCAATGACACCATGAAGGACATGAGCAACAGAGACATGAAATGCTGTGTCTTAAGTCCACCTCTAAGAAGTAAGTTGCATTAACTGGACTGTCTTCCTCTTGATAAAAATTCTTTCATAATTATTTTCATGATTGTTCTAATTCCTGGCCCTTAAGTGACCAACAGTGTTTCCAAGGCAGGTGTAGGAGTCATATCCCTTTGTCTTTGAGAATAATTCACAGAGACAATCGATGTCTCTTAAGGCTGATTTTAGAAAGATCCTTTCCCTGGGAGTTATCTTACAGAGTCATGCAGACATATGGAGATGTGTTCCTTTCAATAGGAACCTAAGCCATGATATCTGAAAAATAACAAATGTTAAATTCTTCTGAAAAAAATTCACAGAGAAGTAAATGCCATAAATTTCCACCTGACTGAGTTATTTAATTGTGGGAAATAAACCATGATTCTAAGATATTGTGCTAGAACATGATATTGTGTGGACACTATCGGAGGCCATCATTAAGAGTTCCTACTCAAAAGGGTATGGGATAGGTAGGGTGTTGGGGGCATGGGGGCAGTGTAGGAAGAGGGAACTGGGATTGACAGGTAAAATAAACGTGTTTCTAATTTAAATAAATAAATAAATAAATAAATAAATAAATAAATAAAAGGGTTCCTGCTCAGAGTAGATAATCCTCAAAAGCCATAGGGACCAAACTGATTAACAGTGATCAAATTTACCATGGCTGCTACCATTTTGCTGGAAATACAGAGTTTTCTCAAAGACATCAGGGTAACTACAGGTAACGTGTCCCTATTCCTGTGTATGCACTGCAAGACTATGCTTAGGGAATGATTTATTTTCTGCTAAAAGTCTGCGAATTTTTTGTTTTGTTTTCTCCTCTCTGTAGTTTTCTCCTCAATAGCCTATTTCTGAAAAAAAGAAAAATGACAGCTACAAGAATACATGTATGTGCTTGCTTCTAACCTCTACATTAACCTCCCTGCAGCTTCTTTCTTGCCTTAGACCAACAGAGGTTGCAGTTTTCACTTAGATCAACATGTCAGTTTCTCTAAATTGCAGATTGCTTTCCACAGTTAAGTCTAGTTAATTAACTGTGTCTGCTTTTGCAAGGAAATAAGTCTCAATCCTCTGGTTTGTCTATAGTTTTTGTCAGGATTTTAATTGTACAGTTCCCTTAGTAGGGAGCTATAATTCGAGATTCTTTCTCTAACACATGTAACCAAGCTAAATTTACTTCAGATAATGTGATTGGCAGATTGAGGTCTACAAATAGCGTGTTGAGTGTCCACAAATGCTTGCCACATCTGTGTCATCTCCAGGCCTGTCTTTTAATGGAGCCTTTAGTCATAGTAGAGTCCATGCTGGGCTGAGGGGTGAGAGCATTTTTGTAAAGTGAAGCTTAATGGCTGGACAGTGATGGTTTATAAAGAATGAGAGGGAGAATCATCTAGGTGGATGAGCCATTTTTTTTCTTTTACCATTTTCACACAGCAAATGTTTGCTTTATGCTTAAAAGCTAATAACTCAACAACATGAACATTAGCACACAGAGAAGCAATCCAGGGGAAAACAGTGTTGATTTTAACAAAGCCAAGACACTAACCTGAACTCTGTGTAAACAAAACAGGTTTGAACATTATTTTATGGTTTAGAGCTTTACTAGGAGATTGCTTATTGAGTAAATTGTGATTTTTCTCAACTAGCAGTTTTCTGCCTTTTTTGCTTCATGTGATATACATGAGCAGATAATTCTCATATTAGTGGGATTCTTGTAAAGGAACAGAATCAGATCAAATATAGAACCAGATCTAGATGTAAAGCTGTGTCTCTCATCAAACTCTAAGACATCACTCACATTTAATCATTAATTTGAATTTTTTTCTTTGGTTGTGCTTAGCATGAAGGTTCAATTAGTTTTGTGATTGTACATATGCAGTAACTTAATTTTTTAAGCTTTATATTGATATTATATCTAAAGGATTTTAAGGACTTCTTTCTTTGGATCGAAATGTTGCAAAAAATCTGATAAAGGGAAAGTAATATTAGTCTCTTTTAGCTTATTGTGTAACTAAGAAGAAATTCCACCTTTATAAAGTGAACTTAACAAGTCTTCAGAATAGATAGAAATAGTTAACCTAGTAAAAATGTATTAACACTATGTTAGTCAGAAAAAAGGCCTGTATTTTTTAATAAACATTTTATTTTGTGAGTTTTTCCAATTGAAGGTGCTTCAGTTTTTAAAGTGCTTTCAAATGAGAACTGTTAATTGTTATATATGACTTAAGGCAAGCCCAAAAGTCTTCCCCTGCTGGGAAATATTCCATATAACTAGTGTTTGATATATGGTTCTTAGAAATTTCTTATTCTAAGTAGAAATCTTGACAGAATTTCCTTTCCTGCTATGGTTATATTTTAAATATATATTAAATATATATTTAATAATAAGCCTTATTATGATTGTGTGACTGTGATGATAATATTCATATTTAGGCTAGTAATACAAAGAGGACTCCTAAAACCTTGGGGTGGTAGGATTCTACACTTATGAAATAGTTTCTTGTATTCTAAGAGTGGTATCTGGAAGAAAGCATATGATTCTCTCTTAATAGATGAAAAAGTGGGAACAAAAGGATGGTCCAAGACTATAGAATTAGTCATTTCACTGAGGAGACTAAGCCTTGACAATTTCTTAACTGTAGTCCTGCTCCTCTACACCTTGTTACTCTGGGATCACTCTCCCAGCTGTCCCTCTGGTACCCCTGACTCTCACTCTCCTTGCTTTTCTAACTATCCTTCAAAGAGCTAAAAGAATACCATTCTAATTGAAATTGATCCTGATCCTGGCACCCACATTTTCAAAAGAAGCTAGTGTTTAATGATGCCCACATATGATGCATCACACGTATTGATCTGTCTCTCCTCACCTCACCTTGTGGTACCTTTTCTTACAACCATTGGATGCTATGAAGGATGAAGGGCAGATAGCCCTTGGATGTCAAGGTAGGCAACTGGAACTGAACAGTAGTGATATCAACAAAAAGAACTTGAAACCAAGGCAAATATTAAATATTGTCTTTGCTAGCTCTTTTTTCTCTTAAATAACTTCTTATTTGCTTATTTAAGTTTTGTTTTGGGAAACTTAACATTACTACAACCATTAATTTCTCAGGCATTTTAGCTGTGATCCATTTAGACAAAGTGTAGGTGCCTTTACAGTTCTGTTTCTGGAGTATCCTTCTGCCCTACTGGCTCTGAATTTTTGCTATCTGCCGTCTGACTGTTGTTCTCGTGTAGCCTCTCCTTAAATTCCTTAGGGTGGAGGCTGGTGTCCCCATCTCCCAGTGCATATAACCAGTCTGTGTATGCTTCTAGAAGTTCAGTGGTTTCTTGGTTCTGTTTTCATAAAGTTGTTATGTAGGAAAGAAACAAAATCACCCCTAAGGAATTAAAATGACCCATCAATTATTCTTGGATTCTTACTACCTTCATTCATCATATTGCGGGTTCCCCACTGTCTTTGTGTTGTTTTAATCTCAGTAATTGAGCAATGCTACTATTCGATGCCATTGACTGCCTCTTACTTAATGTGAATTCACAGTCATCAGCCTAACAAAGATCTTAGCCAACCCCTTTCTACTTTTTCATATTTCTACTTCTTGTTATGATTTTCAGTGAGGGTCAAATATTGTTGACATTTTTAAAAACCTGGTTAGGAAGAGAATTAAATATTGAATGAGATATGAAAATTGTGAAACAGAAATGTCATAATTCCCCCTAGATGTCTATCTGTGTTTAGAAGACTATTTTTCTGAAGTATTGGGACATAGCCGTTGTTCATATAAAATTTAGTACATAAGTGATCTAGCAATCACTCAGGGTGCCTATACCTATAGATTGACTAATTTATGTAAAGCTGCAGAAAATAAAACCAAAAAAATAACATAGCAGGGAAGCACCAGGAACTGAAGAGATGAGCTTCCAAGCCCTAAGACAAAGTCACAGGCATACTTGTTTTTATTTAAATCACCCTGAAGAAGCTATAGCAAACCCAGTTAGGCCAAGAAGCTCAAATTTCTGTTCAAAGTGGCTTATTACACATTAATATGAAGATTACTTTCAGGTGTCAACACGGCTGCTTGATTCAGAAGTTGATTGATGTCTGCTCTCACAGGAGCAGACGTGCCCAGATCACTGATGGACAGCCCCCAGCCCACAGGCAGACCATTAGGTGCAGCACACTGTTGGTTCTGTCTGGCACATGGTTACTTCTTTACACTAACCAATTCTAAAAGGGTATACTGAAGGCCTAGAGGCACAGAAAAAAATTACATTGGAAAAGTTTCTTCCTATTTTGTATAGGTTAGATCTCTGGTAAAGTGGGAAAAGTTAAGGAAGAAGGAATGGGAATATCTTTGCTTTTCTAAGGCCACTATGATGTGAAAATAATTTTTTGAAGTTCACCAAAATTTTCACTCAACTATATCTTAGAGCCAGATAAATTCAATAATTTTATTTTTTAATCAAATTTATTCATTTGTTTTACATCCTGACCAAAGTTTCCCCTTCCTTCTTCCCAATCTCTCCCCCACCTCCTTCCTGCCTCTCCCCCAACTCACTCCTCTTCTGTTTCTGTTCAGAAAGTACAGACCTCCCATGGGTATCAACAAATCATGTCTTATCAAGTGGAGGTAGACTAAGTTCCTCCCCTTTTATTAAGGTTTGGTAAGGCAACCTAGTATGAGGAATAGGTTCCCCAAAGCCTTCCAAAGCCTCAGGGATAGGCTATGCTCCCACTAGGAGTCCCACAAGTAGGCCAAGCTACACATTTGTCTCACATATGTAGAGTGCCTAGGTTAGTCCCATGTTGGTTCCTGAGCTGTTGGTCCAGTGTCTGTAAGCTCCTATGAGCCTAGGTTAGTTGTCTCTGTGAGTTTCCTATCATGACCTTGACCCTCCATCCCCCTTGTACAATCCTTCTTCCCTCTCTTCAGCAGGATTCCCCGGAGCTCCACCCAGTGCTTAGCTGTGAATCTCTGCATCTGTTTTCATCAGTTACTGGATGAAGGTTCTCTGATGACAATTAGGGTAGTCACCAATCTCATTACAGGAGATGGCCAGTTCAGGCTACCTACCCATTATTGCTAGAAGTCTTGATCGGGAACATTGGGGCATCCTTGTAGATTCATTGGAGTTTCCCTTGTACTAGGTTTAAACATGATCCCATCAAGACATCTCTTTCTTTACTCTCCCCCTCTATTCCACCCCTAACCCAATCCTTTATGTTCACATCCCCACCCACCCCTAGTTTATCCAGGAGAAGGGGATCTCTATTTCCTGGGGAAATCCATGCATCCTCCTTGAGCCCTCCTTGTTACCTAGCCTCTCTGGGTCTGTGGATTGCAGCATAGTTATCCTTTACTTTACAGCTAATATCCAATTATGAGTGAGTATATATGTGCTGGTTGGTTTTTTGTGTCAACTTGACACAAGCTAGAGTCATCAGAGAGGAAGGAGCCTCAGTTGAGGAAATGCCTGGATGAGAGCCAGCTGTAAGTCATTTTCCCATTTAGTGATCATTGAGGAATGTCCCAGCCCGTGTTGGGTGGTGCCATCCTCGGGCTGCTGGTCCTGGGTTCTATAAGAAGGTGGGCTGAGCAGGCCAGAGGTAGCAAGCTAGTAAGTAGCTCCCCTCCACAGCCTGTGCATTAGCTTCTGCCTCAAGGATCCTGTCCTATTTGAGTTCCTAACCTGACTTTGTTCAGTGATTAATAGCAATGTTAAAGCCAAATAAACCCTTCCTCCCCAATTTGCTTTAGGTCATGGTGTTTCATTATTGCAATAGAAGCCCTAACTTAAACAACATACCATGCTTGTTTTTGTGGGTCTGGGTTATGTCATTCAGGATGATTTTTTTCTAGTACCATCCATTGCCTTCTAATTTCCTGATCTCATTGCTTTTAACAGCTGAGTAATACTCCATTGTGTAAATGTACCACATTTTCTTTATCCAAGGCTTTTTTTTTTTTTTTTTTTTTGGTGAAATGCTGCCTAAAAAGGTGGTTAGGTGGGAAACTGGAGAGAAGTCTCTGTGACTTAGAGCACTTCCAGAAGTACCAAGTTTGGTTTTCAAGACTCACATCAGGTGGCTGTCAACAATCTTTACCTCCAGGGTATCAGGGTATAAAGACCCCTTCTTATGACTTTCATGGGTGCCACCTGTACACAAATGTGTACACACACACACACACACACACACACACACACACACACACACACACTAAACCTTTGGGCTGGAGTGATGATTGAGTAGGCCAGGAACATACATTGCTATTCAAAGGACCTGAGTTTGGTTCCCAGATTCCAAGTTAGACAGCTAAGAAACTGTCTGTGATTCCAGCTAGAGGGGATCTGTCCTTTTCTAGTCTTTGAAGGCATCTGCTTCTATGGTACTCATGGTCTCTATCTCTGTCTGGCTCTCTGGCTCTCTGGCTCTCCCTCTGTCTGTGTATGTCTCTCATGTGTGTGTGTTTTGTACACATGACTAGACATGACTAAAAATAAAATATATCTTTAAAAAGGATGACCAATATGGGATATTTATGATATAACACCATTATATATGGCACCTTGCCCTGTTGAATATTTTAACCTGAAATTATTTAAGAATTGCAGGTATAACAAAGACTATAGCTTTTTCCCCATAAAGTCCACCATGAGTGTTGGGAACCAAACTTTTTTTTTCTGCTATTAATGTTAAATTTCTTTTGTGGAAAGTTTTCGGCTTTGTAGATGTTTTTCAACCTTTAGACTCTAACAAATTATTGAATTAGAAGTACTGTTAGAAGTTAATACCTTTCCTTCTAAAATTATGCATGATTTAGATCTACTACCCGGTACATTTTTATACAAACTAGGAATGCTAAGCTCAAGGTGATAGCTAGGTTGTGACATTTCACTTAGTATCCCTGACAAATATAGTACTTTACCATAGCCACATGGGATAATTTAAGATTTAAGAGTGGCATATTTAACCTTCATTTCTAGGGGAAAAGTATGTGTTGGGTATGCAAGATTAGCACTGCTATGGAGAAACACCCATGCAAGTTAGTTTGGCTCAGAACCCTTAGTTGGTGTTGGTATTTGGGAAGTCACAGATGTTAATTCATCATCATTCATAATATTATTTTTAAAGTGTCCTAAGCATGTTAGAAGTTAGTGACAGGCTCTTCTATAAAGTCAAGAATGGATTGATGATCTATATAACAAAAAATCAAATTTGTAAACAGCAGCCAGATGAATTTAAGCACCATTTTTCTTAAGGATGGCTCTGGATGGGAATAAAGACAGCTTCTCACAAGGAACTCAAGCATCCCAGGAATGTAGAATGTGGCTTCCCAAAGATGGTTTGGCCTGAAGGGAACAAGTGGGAGCAGGAAGAACCTTCTTCATTCTTTTCCCAGAGGACAGGGAATGGAAAGTTCATGCGATTCTATTTTCAAGGATTTATTTTGGCTTGTTTCTAGAAATTCCCTTGAACAATGGTGATGGTTTGTCTCCTAATCAGGTTGAAGCTAAGATAGATTTACAGGACTGTCTTATAGGAGGAAGCTATTTATATTATATCTCCCATATAAAAAAATGGTCTGTCTGTCCCATATAACTGATTATATGATGACTTCATTTGTGGAGGGTGAGGGGACCACTTAAACACTGGAGAAACAGGAAGAAAAAAAAGACATGGCAGGATTAGTAGAACTTAAACAAACAAAAACAAAATTAGTCCAACTTCAGAGCTAACAGGTTATTTGATCCTTGATAAATCAGACTCTCCCTCATTTTCAGTTTCTAATCTTGAAATAAGTGTAATAAGCAATCTTTGGTGGCTGCTGTCAGGGTTTAATAATAAAAAAATTTAGAAAAGGAACTATAATCTTTGTTCATAGCACTCTAAGCCTTGGTTCTTAATTTTCTGCAATTTCTTAATATTTGTACGTTCATGTCTTACTAATGTGTATGCACACTTTTTTTTAAGGTTTCTGTCTCTGTCTCTCTCATTTCTTTTTTTTTTGTTATTAATTTTTATTAGTTCAAATTAGGAACAAGCTTGCTTTACATGTCAATCCCTTCTCCCTCCCCTCCCCCCCAACTCTCCCCCAGCCCTACCCCCCAACCTCCCACCTGTCCCCCACTCCATCTGCCCTCCACTCCCCAGACAGGGTAGGGCCCTCGAGGGGGCTCCTCAAAGTCCACCACATACTCCCTCCGCCACATGGACACCCAGAATAACACACAGAGTCTTATATTATTTTACAATGCTGCCAATTGACTAGGATTTCTTATATGCTAGCTCAGTCTTAATTATCAGCCATAATCAAATATCGTGAAATGTAATAAATTCCGATTGCTAAGGAATCAGAGCAAGTTTGATGAGCAGATGTTTATTAGGAAAGTACTCATGGGATGGAGTCAGTCTTGTACAACCAAGCAGGCCAGGAAACAGAGAGAGCCAAATGTGTGCGACCCTCATATTTAAAGTCTTGCTTCGTCACTCTGACTACACCCAAGTGTGCGTGGTCTGAGTCACCTGTGCCAGCCTCCAAGTGGGCATGGCCAACATTTCCCCTACAGTTTTATCTTCAATTAGTAATTTTAACATTGAATCATTTTCATATTAGAGACTCACAGAAATAATGTAAACGACACTGAAGATAATTCCACTGTTTTTTTAGTGACTGGAAAGATCCCTCAGTAGGCAAAATCACTGGGTATACAAACCTTCTGATCTCAGTTTGTTTTTTGTTTTGTTTTGTTTTGTTTTTCGAGACAGGGTTTCTCTGTGTAGCTTTGGAGCCTATCCTGGCACTCGCTCTGGAGACCAGGCTGGCCTCGAACTCACAGAGATCCGCCT
Organism: Cricetulus griseus; assembly: GCF_003668045.3. Taxonomy (NCBI): domain Eukaryota; kingdom Metazoa; phylum Chordata; class Mammalia; order Rodentia; family Cricetidae; genus Cricetulus; species Cricetulus griseus. The sequence continues at coordinate 18,347,919 of NC_048597.1, forward strand.
GCTTCTGCCTCCCGAGTGCTGGGATTAAAGGCGTGCGCCACCACCGCCCGGCTCTGATCTCAGTTTGGTGCCCCTAGAAAGTTGGGGTAAGTGACATGAATCTGTGATCAGAATACTCCTTTGGGAAGAAGGGAGACAGACACAAGCCAATGACCCAGGAGCTCCTAGGTTTCTGCTGGCATGAATCATGCAGGGCAGTGGGAGAGACAGGTGACATCCTTCCTCTAACTCACTAGAAGGTGAGCACTGACAACTGAAGGTTGTCCTCTGATGTCCACTTGTGTGTCACGGCATATGTGTGCCTACCCACACACATACAGTACACATGAGACTCACATAAAAGTAAACAATAGATTTTTATTGTGGTGCTAACACTGTATGCTTGTATTGGACATATATGAATAAGCCTTTGAACTACTGAGCAGGATGAGTAGGGGCTTTGAAATGTTGCTTCTTCCTGCATCAGAGAGCAGCTAAGCCCAGAGTGTACAGAACTTCTGTGCATTAACCCACCGCACACCCCCACAGAAACTTCCCATTATGCTGTGACAACAGCTTGTCATCCACTTGGCAGAAATTTTATCCTTTGAGAACAACCAAATTCCACACTGTGGAGGTGTCTTTTTTTTTTTTTTTTTCTTAAATGGGAACTTCCGTTTGATTCTTTCTTTTCCCTCTTGTATGCTTAAGTGTAAAGAAATAAAAATCAACTCTTTAAATAATTTTTTTATGTTTAAGTTTTATAATTGACCCCATTTATATTTAAAAGACCCGTCTTTCAGAAAGCATTTGGAATTATCATCTGACAAATTCATGTACATACTAAATTCCACCTAAAAAATACACTGCCGCCGGGTGTTGGTGGCACATGCCTTTAATCCCAGCACTCGGGAGGCAGAGGCAGGTGGATCTCTGTGAGTTCGAGGCCAGCCTGGTCTCCAAGCGAGTGCCAGGATAGGCTCCAAAGCTACACAGAGAAACCCTGTCTCGAAAAACCAAAAAAAAAAAAAAAAAAAAAAAAAAAAATACACTACCTTTTCGAATAGGATTAGAATCCTGTGTTTTGTGGTACTGTTGTTGATTTTCAGTGTTTGAATATAAAAGTTCAGTTATCTTAGGTTTCTCTCCAATGGTGTTTCACTTTTAAATGAAAGAATCAACCAAACTAAGACAAATGTAGCTGGGCACTGTAGAACAGGCAAGAAAGCTGGTAACAAACAAACCTTCTTTTCTTCTCCTCTGAGCCATGTTTAGTTTGCACTGCAGTCTGCAATTCTAACGTCTCATCTGAGTAGAGTTTTCTGTTTGAGTTTTGACAGGTTAGTTTGTACCCATGTTATTATCTTGCACATACCTGTAATTTGATGCCACTACGTAATCAAGAGTTCTCCGAGAAAGAACTATTCTGATTACAGTCCAGGTTAGCGACCTAACTTGGCTGACTGTGCCTATTTCACAACACCAAAGGAGAGTCTTCAGAAATGCTATTAGTATGACATATGTTAATATTTTAAAAATGTTATTTTTGGAAACAACCCTAAGCACACATAACTGAATCTCACTTATTTTAATTGAATCAGGTATTTTCAAATGCCCATATTTGCAACAAAAACATTTATAAAAGGTTATGAATGATTACAATAGTTTTAACAATAAAATCTAAGAAACTATTGGATATTAACAATCCTTTGGAGAGCACACATATGCACCCATGCATATTCATACACATACACACAGCTGCACACATAATACATTTATTTACTGTTGTCAGTTTCTTCTGTCTCACTTCAATTTATTGAGAAATGAAAATGTTATCTACCCATTGTATAGTCAGCCAAGGGAACTTTCTCCTAAGAATTTAAAAGAGAAGACTGAAGTCTGGGGATGTAATTTACATCTCTAAGGTCATAATTTGAACAGGCAGAGCTAGGAGTCTGTGGTTATCTAATTCTATTGCTTTTACTGATTCCAGCATGTGCCATGCTTTGACATAGACAACAAAGTAGAACACTGTGCCCATACAAGATGCTCTCTAAGAGGTATAAATATGTGAACAGCTATTTATATTTCATATGGTGAACAGGGCAAGCTTGATAATTTCATGGAGATTTTATGATAGAACCATGTACACGATCTGGGAAGAGTTCATTAAGGAACAGGTTTGAAGAAGAAAAAGCTGTTTAAAGACATAACAGGAAGGAGGAGAGAATGCAAGAGAAGTACCCACATAGTCATTAACAGAGCAGCTGAAAATCCAGAAATTAAAGAGGTAAAGCTGAGAGGAGCCTGGGAAGGAAGAGGCTGTGTTAAGTCTTAAACTCTGGGACATTGTACTAAGAAATTTAGTCTTTACAGCACAGACAATTAGAAGCCATAGGAGGGTTGTTTCTGATGGAGATGACTTCATTTCCTTAATAAATGCTAGTATGCCTATTGGTACCAGGCATTCATCTTACTCAAAACTTATACTGGCCTGATAGAAATACAGGATAGACCAGGAATAGAAATGACTGGAGGTTATTTTAAAAATTTCAAGTAAAGCAAAACAAAAAAAACCCCAATTCATATTCTAATAAATTATTTCTAGAGGATAGAATAAGAGCAAATATCATGAGGTTTTCTTCCCATCCCTCTACCGGCCAAGTTTCTTAACATGCTCAGCATCCCATCAGCTGACCTCCATGTCCAGCAGCTCAGCTGACTTATATGAAGCAAATGAGTTTGTCCGGCAAGAAGTTATTACCACCTGACTTCTTCTAAGTGATCACTGTAATTACTAGTCTGCTGGAAGGTATGTATTTGAACATCTCATGTGGTTTCATAGTCTTTCCTTTCCCTGCTTTTCCAATTACACACGCACACACACACACACACACACACACACAGACACACACACAAACACACACACACACACACACACACACACACACAGAGAGAGAGAGAGAGAGAGAGAGAGAGAGACTCTAATTACTTTATTATTGTACTTATTTGTTTATTATTATGATAAATGTATTATTATTGCACCTGTTATTGTTTGCTGCATATTGTATGGGTGAAGTTATGAAATAGAGAAAGGTAGTATATCTAAAAAGTAAAAAAATACTCTGATAATTTTATCATTCTTGCTAGATCCACACTTAACACTTTGTCGAAGTGTTCAAATTTGTTTTGAAATTGTGTTTCTTGATTTGTTTTTTGAGTGCCTTCTACTTAATTAACTAGATTAAGTGGCCCCTTTATGCCATAAGTTTGACTTGAAATCAAGATTCTCTTGTCTCAGTCTACCAAGTGCTAGGGCTACATGTGTCTGTCGTCAAATCTGGCTTGTGTGTATTTCTTTCCTTTTTTATAAATTGTGCATGATACACAGAGTAAAAAATGAATTTCTGTAAATATGACTGGCACAGAAGATGAAAGGAATGAAGTGTGGACTTAAAGAATTCTAGGGTCTTAAGATGACTCATTCTTAAGCCTTGGCTTCTAACTGTTGTCATCACAAATTCTTCTGTTTTCTTCCTCTTCGAATGAGTAAGGCAGCATGGCTCCAGCCTTGGGTATTCCTTGTCTCTGTTGGATGTAGAAGGGTTTAGGTGGGTATTCTCTTTACTAGGCCGGTTAGATTCTGGTCAAACTTCAGGGAATAAGGCTGTGGTTAAACAGTTATAGTCCAGGGAAGAGAACATTAAATAGAACAGGATGCCACATGTATATCAGGATGATTCTTTTTGACTACTCTGCAGATAAACAAGGGGAATTTTCTGCAGCATTCACAGAGAGGACCTGGCAGATCTCTAGGAGATAAAATCCTTAGAACCATGGAGACCCCACCATGAACGAGTCTCTCTAGAGTCTTCATCTGTTAGGCTTGTCCATGTGGGTGTTAGGAGCCATGGAAGGATGGAATTTGAGAAAAGACCTGTTTCAGTTCTTCCTGAAAGGTGCTTGTTCCTTTGTTCATGAATAAGAAGGTTGAAGATGTTTCTGGCTACACAGATTGCTATAAAGGAGCTAGGGACAGAAAGGCTTCATTTCCTCTCTTCTAAAGTCAGGTGCCTTGCCTTTTCCTCTCTTAGCCAGTTATTGTGGAATGAGAGGCAACCAGAAAGTTCCTGGTTCCTGAAGTATTTTTCCCCACCTTTACAATGTGGCTCTAAATTGTATGTATATGGTTGGGTCCAGCCAACATGTTCAAACATACCTCAGTGGAGGGGGGGAGGTTGAGGATTGAGAAAAGAGAGAGACAAGAGACAGAAGGTAGAGTCAGGAGGGCACTCAGTGAGTACTGCCAACACCCCAAGTTTATTACTCATTGCCTTTATATACCCCAAGCAAAAGGGTAGGGCAAAAGACTTCCTTACCAATATACAAGGAATAAACAGATGTAATTACTCTTCCAATACGCAAAACATCTGGTAACAGCACCCCAAGTCAAACATCCTGTAATTTGGTCTTGAGGGTCAAGACATCTAGTAGCCACACCTTTGGCCAAACATCCTGTTGTTTAACCTTGAGGAGCAAGAATAGCTTTGAACTCTCTGACCTTAAGTCAAGATTGGGTCAATAGCAATGAGCTCCAACAGTATATTTGGGTGTTGCTTTCTGCTGTATTTTCTCCCTGAACTATGATCCTCACTGAAGATGTGTAATAGCCCCCCTCCCCACCCCAGACCTTGGCACAAGCTTTAGGCATATTCATTAGCAACTGCTTGTTGTCTTATACGCATTTACATTTGAACATGTGTGTCTGACATCACGTTAAACTCAGCTGGGCTGGTAGGCATGTAAAGGAAAAGACCTCAAAACCTTCTGCAAACCCAGCACACTTCTTGTGGAGCTAGAAGCTCCTCCCCTAAATGACCAGAAGGTCTTAGCATCCTACAATAGTGTCATCTCTCCATTTCCCCACTTAAATCCATGGTAGAAGAAAGACTTGGACTTTAATATTAAATACCAAGTGAGCAACTAAGTGTAACACACAGAGGTAGAGAGGCCTGTGGTACCCTCTTTAAATTGGTGGATGCCAAGGAATGGGTTGCCAGGGATAACTGTGCCTTTCTGGAGGAGCAAAGAAAAGACAGAATTGAAGAGACTGAAGTATGAGTGGTGGTGTCTTTCTCTCCTCAAACAATTAAGAATTTGGAAAGGCATAGGCATGGCAACTTGTGCTGATTTGCATAATAATTTCTAATTATTTATTCTTAGGATACTGCTTAATAAAATTCCCTGACAGCAAGTCATACAACAGACTTCTAGTTCTAATCAACTGTGTATAAGGAGCTTGGGAGTTGCAACCTTAAGCTATACAAACTGAAAATATCTTATTCTTCAGATCTATTGAAAAACATTGCCGGGTGGTGGTGGTGCACCCCTTTAATCCCAGCACTCGGGAGGCAGAGGCAGTCGGATCTCTGTGAGTTGGAGACCAGCCTGGTCTACAAGAGCTAGTTCCAGGACAGCCTCCAAAGCCATAGAGAAACCCTGTCTCGGAAAAAAAGAAAAAAAAAAACAAGGCCACAAAGAAAATTGCTGTCCCTAAGCACCAAAGACTGCAGGTCCAAAGAGACAGACAGGTAAACAGAGACAATCACAACTTCCTAGAGCAAACCCCACCCCTTCATCAATGGAAATCAGAGGGAAAATTTGATCTCTACTAAAGTAATGTTGGGTTCACAGCTTCAAGTGCAAGCAAACAAGAGAGGGAGGGGTTTATTACCTACAGGTAGCTGAGTACCATGTCTGGTCTGAATATTGCATGCTCTATTTCAATCAAGAGTGAGCATTAATTGGGTGGAGGAGCTCTATATATTCACATGGAAGTCTCTCTATGGGGAGTGAACATTCCTGAGCATTCTCAACTTTAGAAACATATTTCTGAGCATCGTGACAAGATAACCCTTTAGAAAACACACACTCTTAAAGCATGATAGAGAGTCTGTATTGCTGATTAGCAGCTGCATGGGGAACTTTCCCAAATCATAGATGGTGTGTGTGTGTGTGTGTGTGTGTGTGTGTGTGTGTGTGTGTATTCACGCGTGCGTGTGCATGTATGGAGACCACAGAACAACTTTGTATAGTCAGTTCTCTTATTTTATCTTTACATGAGTTCCTGGGATCGAATTCAGGCCTACAGGCTTTTGTGCAAAGTACCTTTAATTGTTGAGCCAACCCATTGGCACCATTGATCATTCTTTTAACTTTTCAAAGCTACCACAGAAGGGTTATATCCAGGATAACTTGGAGTTTATTCTAGAAAACCCTATAATACAAGGTAATTTTAAAATTAGTTTCCAAAAGCCATGATTTGGGGAAAGACTGGTAGAGATGAGGGACTACAGCAGAGATGGGGGTGGGGGAACGAGCTAAGAGACTATGTGAGCATGTTGGATGTGGTTGCTCATACATTTAATCCCAGAACTGGGGAGGTAGAAGCAGGAGGATCTCTGTGCGCTTGAGGCCAATCTAGTCTACACGGTGAATTCCAAGCCTGCCTGCCAGTCTTAGTAAAATAAAGAGAAAATTAAAGAAAGCAGGCAGGGAAAAGAGTAATCAGAATGCATCTATATACGTGTATGAACTTGCTAAATAACCAAATCAATAAATAAAAAATGTTTTATTTCTCGATGCAACACTGCAGTTCTACCTATGTGAGCAAACATATAAACAGTTTTTAAAATTGTTCATTTGACAAGGCATATTAACTTCCAGATGGACATATGAGCTGCAAACAGACGTACGTCCCCCTCAAGCTTTGTGCAAAACTGACATGATGCTTCTTGTCACATTCTTAAACATTTCCCCCTGTCTTTGGCAATTTAGGGATTCCCCGCCCCCCACCTGATTCTAAACCTGGTGCGATAAAAAGTCTTAAGGTTTACAATCTACAATTATGTGAAACCCATACAGATCTGGGGATAATTACTCAAGATCCGCTCTGAATCTGTAACCTTTGAGTGATAGAGAAAAACACATCATCACCACCCCTAACACCACTTATTGTTCATACTCATCACCTTCCTCTTTCTTTATTACTTTTCTGAGACAGGTTCTCATGTTACCCCAAGCTGGCCTTCACCTCATTGTGTTATGAAGATGACCTTGTCATTTTGATCTTCCTACCTCCTGCACCTTCCCAATGCTGATATCACAGGCGTGTGCCACCATGCCCAGCTCAGTCATCTCTTTCCCATAATATTTGCTGTGTGTGACTCATTTTGGCACTTGTGTTGACTTTATTACCATTTAAAGTCTTAATGATTTTTTTCTTCAGTTTTATTGGGGGGAAATAAAATGCTGGACGCAAGACTCAACTTGGTATCTTATCTCGTCTGGTGTTGAGAAAACTATCTTTATACCCCTCAATAATCTAGTAAGAAAGTGGCATGCCCCAATTTAATATTCAGTAAACATAATCCATTAATTTGAAACCCTAGTTTCAAAATATCCCCACACTTTATGAGTATATATATATATAAACAGCTCAATGAAACTTCATGGACTAATGCCTGGAATTAAAAGCAGTAGGTGGTTAACAAAGCCCCACAGTATGGAATGCAGTCAATCTGGAATCTGGGGATTTGTGGCTCCAGCCAAAATAAACCACTGCTTTAGAGGCTGTCTCCTCCTACTCCAAGGCCTGGGAAACAGGAAACACAAGTTCAAATAAGATGGCCTTTCTGTAGTAGAAAAGTAATTTGCCTCATGAAGGAATCTGCAAGTGAGTGTTGTGATGTTTCCATGATCAAAGGAGATTTGGGTCTTGCTTTTATGACAACTATTTAATGGCAGTCGAGCAAATCAGCACAAGTTCAGAGGATTATGAAATCTGAAAAATTATAGCAGCCACAAATGCTGCTTTTGATCCTCACAAGAGGTGGGGAGTATCAAAGCAGATTTTGGGTGGAAGTTATTCAGTTACCTAAGAGAACTCAGTGGTGGAAGTTAGGCTGAGAAGAAAGATGGAGAAGGCATCAATGCCCATTTGTTCTCTGGGGTGGTCTGGTGCTCTCCTGTAGGTGATATTCCTGGGAAGAAGTGTACCCATTCGGGAAGAACTGTCGGCTGAATGTGTTCATTCACAGATGAAGACAGAGAGCATTTTGCCTTATTCAAAGTCAGTTGACTGTAGATGCTAGTCACTTCCACAAACACCCTTTACAGAAACGTCTAGACCAAGACTTTGTGGAACAACTGGCCATCACAGTCCAGCTAAACTGACATAAAATTAACTGCTATGGGACCAGCTACATGGCTCAGGAGGTAAAGGCACCAGCAACCAAATTCTCACATTTGGATTCTATCCTGGCCCCACAAGGTGGAAAGAGAGAACCTATTCATTCTGGTTGTCCTCTTACTTTCATGCATGTGCTATGGAATATGTTTGTAGTCATGCACTCATACACACATGGACACACATGTGTGCATTCACAAATAAATTAAGAAATGTAAATACAATAAAATTAACTATTATAGGAGATTTGGAGGATCACATTAAAGCTAATCTGATTTCAGGATTCCTTTCTCATTTATTTATTTATTTATTGGTCATTTTTTTTCTATTTTTCTATCAAACTATAATCTATTATTTATCTACCTACTAACCTATCTGTCTACCGATTTTTGAGACTAGGACTTGTGTAGCCCAGTGTGGCTTTGAACTTGTTAATGTGGCCAAGGATAAACTTGAACTTCAGAGTTTTCTGCTTCCACCACCCACTGTTGGAATTATAGGTGTGCACCACCACTCCTGCTTATGTGGCACGGATTTGGAAACTAGGGCATCTGTAAGGCAAGACATGTATTCTATCAATTTAGATGCATCTCCAGCCTTTCAAAAAGCATTTTGTTTCCTCTTTTATGGTCATTGTTAGTTGATATTGCTCACCATTTGAAATCATCCTGCATAATTTAGACCTCAAATCATATTTAGTTCTCTGTAGTATAGAATACCGTGATGACAAAATTCACCACTGGACAGTCTTGAGGATAGCCTGTCTTTTCTCTCTGGCATGTCCTAATCTGGTGGCTGACACGTTGCTTAGTCTTTAATGCATATGCTCACATGGAAACAGTGTAAAGAATGGAGTTGCAATTAAAATTACACAAATAAGAGTTGTGCTCTCTAAAATGAGAGAGTGAGAACGTTTTGTCCTGACATATTGGAAATGCAGAAAATAAACCTGAATTAAACAGGAAGACATTTGAGGCAGAGTAGCAGACTCTAAATCTCTACCCTGCCATGTGTTACTAGTCACTCCCACTGCTTAGCACATTCTCCTCATGGTTAAGTTTCAAATCTGTGCATCAAGACCTTGGGGGAAGAAAACATCCCCTTCTCTCAAAAATCAAATGCTACCAAATATTTATGCACGAACAAGATATTCTTCTGCCTGCTCTGACTGAGAATTTTGTTTTTTTGTTCTGGAAAAAAGAAAGTCTGTAACCCATCCCCACACTTCTGCCAAGTCACAGAAGCAGGCCCTTAATGTGGGCCATCACCTCCCACCCAGCAAAAGCAGAAAGAGGAAATGTGTGTGTGCTAGTACTCAGCTTGCTTTCTCTACCCACACAGGGCAGTACCCCACATCAGGGAATATTGCTACCAACTTTCAGGCTGGGTCTTCCCACAGCAAAGAGGGCAATCAAGACAAAGGCAAACTCCCATAGGCTTGCTCATGGCTGCCCCAGTCTAGAGACTCTCTCACCAACTTATCCTAGGTTGTGTTGTTTACAATTAAAACTACTCATCACAATTTCTACTGAAGGCAGATTTTATGCTGGAGAAGTTTTAATCAGCCTGATTAAGAACGTAGACATTAGGGCCTGTCCTAGTTTGTTTGCTATTGCTGTGATAAAACATTGATGGAAACCAACTTGGGGAGAAAGGAGTTTACTTCATCTTACTGCTCCAATCACAGTCCATCCTTGAGGGAAGTCAGGGGAAGAACTCAATGCAGGAACCCTAGGCAGGAACTGAGGCAAGGACCACAGAGGAATACTGTTCAATGACTTGCTCCCATATTTGCCCCACCTCATTTCTTTCTTCTTTTTTCAGATTTTTTAAAATTTAAATTAGAAACAAAGTTGTTTTATATGTCAATCCCAGTTCCCTCTCTCTTCCCTCTTCCCCTGCCCACCAACCCCTTATCCTATCCCCTTTCTGCTCCCCAGGGAGGGTGAGGTCTTTAATGGGGGGATCTTCAAAGTCTTTTCTTTCATTTGGACCAGGGTCTAGACCCTCCCCCATGTGTCTCGGCTGAGAGAGTATCCCTCCATGTGGAATGGCCTCCAAAGTCCATTCTTTTGCTAGGGATAAATACTGATCCACTGCTAGAGGTTCCATAGATTGCCCAGGCCTCCTAACTAACACCCAGGGTGTCTGGGTTGGTCCTTCGCTGGTTTCCCAACTATCAGTCTGGGGTCCATGAGCTCCCCTTGTTCAGGTCAACTGTTTCTGTGGGTTTCTCCATCCTGGTCTTGACCCCTTTGCTCATCACTCCTCCCTCTCTGCAACTGGTTGTCAGGAGTTCAGTTCAGTGCTTAGCTGTGGGTGTCTGTTTCTGCTTCCATCAGCTGCTGGATGAAGGCTCTAGGATGGCATATAAGGTAGTCATCAATCTCACTATCGGGGAAGGGCATTTAAGGCAGCCTCTCCACGATTGCTTAGATTCTTAGTTTCTACCTCATTTCTTACACAGCCTAGGACCACCTGCTCCAGAGGTGACATTGCCCACAATGGACTGGGCCCTCCCACACCAGTCATGAGATTGAGATTGACAAAATATCCTACAGACTTGCCTAACAGATGCTCAGATGGAGCTTTTTTCTCAGTTGAAGTTCCTACTTTGTAGATGGTCCCAGCTTGCTTGTCTTGAGTTGGTAAAAACTAACCAACAGAGCCAAACTCCAAACAGTGCCTGGATTCTACCTGTTGTCTCTTTATCTCTGGGAGGCTGTCCTATGGGCAAGTACACTCAGTGTCTCAGCGTGTCTACATAGTAAAACTGACTGTAAACTGGCTCACTTACGAACATTCCTCTTCTGCCAGATCTTGACCTGATACATGCTTACTAGCTTGTGAGCTTTTCAAATCATGCAGGCATCCAATGGTTTTAATATATTGTTAGCATCTTCTCTAGCACTAATTATATATGTTTATATACATGTAAACCTGATAGTCTTCTGTCTGCTGTGACCTCACAATTTAAATGTCACTCAGAATGTGTATATATTGAGTGCTAGAGACATAGTATGCCATCTCACATTTGTTAGGTTATTTGACTGTTGTACAGCATGCTAGGAAATTTCCATCACTCTCTGGGTCCCATATATATTTTTTAATGTTATCTTAATGCAATGTGATTCACAGAGACAATTTTAATTGGTTCATGGCTTGATTTGACCTGCCAATTTTAATATTTATCACATTTTAATAGTTATGTAAACACTTAACTCGTGATCACAAATAGAATTATAGTAGTATATACTTCAAGAACAATAGGTGTTTTAAGTAGCGTGATTAGAAAATCAGAAGCTACTTGGCCAGATGATGAGTTGTTGTAGCCTAGACCAGCCAGATCCAGGCATCTCAGCCAGCTGCAAATGAATAAAGAAATCCAGCCAAGACAGCCAGAACCAGCCCCAGATGTCAAGATGAACTATAACCAGCCCCAGATGACCACAGACTCAGCTGCAAAGACACTGGGTGGTACCAGGTAGGTTTTCATCATTAGAATTATTGTGGTACTAAAACATAAATATGTAGAAGAGCCAAAAAGTGGAAACTATAATGTAGACACTTTATTGGTTATTGCCTTTGATATATTGATAAGTGTTCATGTCAGGGCACATTTCAGTGCCAATCTCCAATCAGGTTCTGGGAGAAACACCAGATGGAAGCCATTATCCTTTCAATAGGTGAACTTGAGAGTCTATTTGTACCTTTATTCCTGCTGAATTCTGTTCTTTAACCTTTTCCTTACTCCTGTATTCTGAAGCAGCAGAATAGTGAGTGGAATAGGCTAAAGGGTGAGGTGCCAAAGGAGAGGATGCTTTAATAAATATTAGTTTGTTGTGGAATAGTAGTTGAAGATGTGTTACATTGGTTTACGCTGTGGGATATTTGTTTAGTGTTGCAAAGATGTGGTGCATTCTTTTATGTTGTGTTTGTATAACTCTGTGAAGCTGTCTTACCTTGCCTGTCTAAAACACCTCATTGGTCTAATAAAGAGCTGAACTGCTAATAGCTAGGCAGAATAGGCAGGGCTGCCAGGCAGCGAGGATAATTAAGAGAAAAAGAGAAAGAGGAAGATGGAGAAGAGAAGGAAAGGAGGCTGCCAGGGGCCAGCCACCCAACACACAACCAGACACAGAAGAAGAAGGAAAGAGATATGTAGAAAAGAGAAAGGTAAAAATCCAAGCCTCAAAAGGTAGACAGGATAATTTAAGAAAATCTGGCTAGAAACAAGCCAAACTAAGGCCAGCATTCGTAAGAAAGAATAAGTCTCCATGTATTTAGTTGGGAGCTGGGCGACAGGCCCCCCCAAAAGTAAAATTTAATAAACAAACAAACCACATTAGCTAGTTTCTTTAGCTGTTCAAAAGTGAGACGCCAGGGTTGGACTATAAACACATTTTGTTTCTAAAGAACATCTGAACTGTGGCCTGTCTCTTTAACTAGCATAGCTTCCTGGAAGGGAGAGTCCATAGGTTTTTCAGTGTGCCATATTAATAGGGAAGAATCTTGGTTTCAGAGACCTGTTGTCACACTGCCTAACCCTCAGGGAGTTCCGTCACTGGAGAGCCTCAACTTCCTTCTCTAGTATGCATCAGCAATAGTTTCGTAACCATTCCAGTATGAAACAGTGTAGACATATTTCAGTAGGAAAATGGTATATGTAAACTGCCTACTGGAAATGCCTATGCAAAACAGAAATTTGTGTCATGGTGACTTGTGATGTCTTAGAAGCTGAGCAGCTGCAGGTTCTCCAGTTCAGGACTGGTTGACAGTTCTCTAATCACAATTAAACACAATGACGATAAAGCTATTTCCAAGATTTTGCTTGTATGGAGGAGTGTCCTTTGCATATGAAATGTCCCATACAGGCTCCTATATTGACCCTTTGGTCCCACGCTGGTGGGGCAATTTTCAGAGGTTCTAGGAACATTAGGAAGTGGAGGCTATCTGGGGGAAGTAGGTCACTAAAGCATGCCTTGCAAGGTTCTACCTGGTACCCAGTTCCTTTTTATCACTCTGCTTCCTGTCTGCCACCAGGTACTGCTGTCATGATGCTCCACCCCAAGGGTCCAGAATCAAAGGAGTCAAGGTCTATGGAATGGAGTCTCTGTATCTTTGAGGCAAAGTTGATCTTTCTTTCTTTTAATTTTCTTTTTTAAAAATATTTTTTTCATTCAGTATATTCTTATCACCCTTTTAATTTCTATAAGTCTTTAGTGTGAGGCAGCAGGAAAAGTAACTAATAGAGTTTTTGGTTTGTTTGGTTTTGGATTTTGGATAGGATTTTGCTGTGATATAGTCCAGGTGAGCCCAGCATGTGACCGAAGACTACAGTCCCAGAACTTGGCAGATGGAGGCAGGAGAACCTCAAGAAGGTTCAAGGTCATACTCAGCTATATAACTCCAGACCAGCCTGGGCTACGTGAGATACTCTTAACAAACCAAACCAAATGACAATAAAATCTGGAGCCCATTTCTTGGAGATCATGTGATTAGTCCACTCTTTATGGGGAAAAATACAATCTCTGTGGATATGCTTTATTGTACTAGCCACATTCAGGGTGTGTTTCATGGCATCCTGATCCCATATCTCTCTCTCTCTCTCTCTCTCTCTCTCTCTCTCTCTCTCTCTCTCTGAGATGTGAGTACATGTTAGCATGTGTGTGGGCACACATGTTCCAGACAGGATCTAAAAGGCAGGATAGCAGGACAGCAGGCCACAGCCATGGTGATTAGAGTAGGAACTGAATTGCAAGCAAGAATCAGTGCGAGTGCACTGGGAATGGTATGAAGTTATTAAACCATAAATTCCATTTCCAGTGACACACTTCAGACAGCACAGCCACCTTCTAAAATGACACACCTAGGTACCAAGTATTCAAACACCTGAGCTTATGGGTCGAGTTCTAATTCAAATTATCGCAAATACAAAATCAATTTATTCCAACTACAAATGTCTCCTGTAGTCTTTCAGTCTCTAGACTGTTTAAAGTCCAAATCCAGCATCTCTTTTGAGTCTCAGGCGGTCTTTTAAGTGAACTCTCTCTGTAAAATCAAAAAGAGAACTGCATTCTTTCAGCCTATACTTGTACACAGTATACATCGCCATTCAGAAAGGGCAGAATGGGGCTAGTGAGTGAATACTGGACCAAAGCATGGCAGAAACCCAGCAGAGCAAACAGCAACCTCTCTAGCTCTGTGTTCAATGGCAAAGTCTTAGAACCTCTAACCTGCTGTCTGCAGCATGCATCCCGCTCGAGCTGGTTGTGCTTCCTTATGTCATGTGCTCCTCGGCAGGTATTCCACAGCGCTGGCATCGCCAGCATCTTGGGCTGTCCAGTACAATCCAGGCTTCACGTCCACAGCTTCACAAAATGGCCTCTGAGGGCATCCACACAGGGTCTCCCTTGCATTCCACATGTTGCCTGGCCTTAGTTCATGTCTTTCTTCAATCACAGAAGATTTCACGACCCCCTTATTCTTGTATCTTTCATGACTGTAAAGTGAGTACCACACAGATGGCACTGCCAAGTCCAGCTGCAGGGAGGAACAGGCAGACAGACAGAGAGAGGGGAGACAAAGATGGGAGGTGGAGGTGGGCAGGGCCCCTTTAAAAGGGAACATAGTGAACAGGCACAGGTGGTGCTCTTAGTGGCTGCAGCTGAGGGCTATCCTGTCAGAACCCCAAGGACAGGCCAGTACAGATGTCTAAACACAAACACTAGTCCCCTTTAGACAGGTTTGCAGAGCTTTTGTTTGTTGTTACTTTTTAGAACCATGCAAGTCCTTAGGCCTTTTCCTCTCACAAGGAAGATCAGGGAGAATGGATCTTGCCCTAAATCCACCCTTCCTCTCCTTCTAATGCAGATAAACTACTCTTAACCTTGTTACCTCTTTCAGCACAAGTCTTGGCTGCAACATTAAATTTCCTCATTTTCTCTTCCAATACACAGTTTGTGTTTCTTTTTGCCCCACTTGCTCCCTTTCTTTGTATCTTTCATAAGAATGTACTCCTGAGGCAGAGGCAGGCAATCTCTGTGAGTTCAAGGCCAGCCTGGTCTACAAAGTGAGTTCCAGGATAGCCATGGCTGTTACACAGAGAAACCCTTGCTTTTTTTTTTTAAGTGATTACTAATAACCATGGGACAGAGTCAATATTAGGCTGTCTTTAAATCTCTTGCACCAAAACCATTAGATCACTACTTAAAAATTTAGCCTCAGCACAAGCACAGACAGCAGCTGCAAGGATACTTCTAGCGCTGTTGTTAACGTTGTTCCCCTGGAAACCTCTTGATTCAGGCTTCCACTCTGTTTCTTAAGGCCTGCTTACAGCTTTCACTGCTTTTCTAGTCCAAATTCCCAGTATCTTACATGTTCTTCCAAAATGTCTGTCACAGCAGTAGAAAATGACTTAGGGCCTAGAGTCACCTCTAGTTCTTTCCACCAGCGATGTCTGTGCCCTCCCTCTATTGTAATTTCTCAAAACATGCACATCACAGTCATGTTCCTCCTACAGATGCCACCTGCAGCTTCTCAAATTCTCATTTTATGTCTTGGAAGATTTTGTTGTTGCCTCAAATCATGCCACTTCATTCCTTCATCCAACATCTATTGGATCTTCAGCATATGTAAAGCACTAACTGGCCTCCAGAGACCCACATATAAATAAGGAGCCAATGCTGTTTACCAATTCCTTGCTAAGTCCATGTATAGGAAAATAAATGTCCTCTTTCCCCACCTTAGGTTCATGTTGAGCCTCCCCCACCCCCAGAACACAGTCAACAGATAGGAAGGAGAACTGTGTCATGTGAACATCTGGAGAGAACATGATCATTGCACATATCGATATGTAAATACACACACATATACATACATACATACATACATACATACATACATATGTAGGTTCTAGCCATCATCTGAAACAAACACGAAAAGGAAAACAAAGGAAGAGTTGTATCTTTCTGAGTCAGGACTCAGACCCTAGGAGCTTCGTGGGAATCCCATGGCAGCCTGTAGTAATTGCTTTAGGAGATAAGAATTCTGGGAAGGTAAACTACAGTATCTTATTACAAGAATAACTATTATGTGTGGGTCTTCTTTTCCTTTGGGCGGTCATTGGTCACTGGTCCACAACGGTGATGGGAGCAGAAGCAGTGAGCAGGGCTTGGATGTCAGTGAGTATGACAGAAAGAACTTCCAGGGGACAGACAGCTCATTTTATTGTTTCAGGGTTCTCAGGGTTACCCGGGGAAGGGCTGATTGGTCATGGCAGAGCACCTAATTAGCATATGGCTGGGAAGGAAGACAGAGACTCAAGTGCTGAGCATACAGCCTTTGCAGGGAGCTCCGTGGGGCGGGGTCGTCCTCCAAATAAGGTCAGGTACCTGAGCTTACAGATGCTCTCTAACTAAGGTTAGACAGAGAAGAGGAAGCCCTGCTGAGAAACGGAGTCCTCTATTTTGCCCTGAGCTCAGAGAGCTATGGGGCATGGTGGACTGTGACCTCAATAGCAGGGTTCTCCAACAATTCTACTTATCCTTTCAGCCTGGGATGCTACCTTCCCAGGGCTCCCTGCTTCCTAGGGGCCGTCTCCTGGCCAAGGTATTAACCTGGCCCAACTGAATGACTGGGTCTCCATTAAGAACAGAAACCCTGTTTTCTTGACCAAAATGAGCTCTCCTGTAATGGGCCTTGGCCTCTTCTCTAACCTCACAATTTGTGTACTGAGACAGAATTTAAATAAGTTAACAAAGAAAGATAAAAAAAAAATAATGGTCATAAAATTAAGAACAACTTAACCAAGAAAAATGTAAAATAAAATGTATACATTTAGCTATATGCAATAAAACGTCAAGATCCCTTGTGTCAAGTAAGACCATTGGCATCCCAAAGATAGATAGTTTGCATAGTGTACACAGCAAACACCAAGACCCACACTGCGTTTTGCTGGTAACTACAAAGTGTTTTCAAAACATATAAAGTAGCACAAACAGAAACCAACAGAACCTCTTATGGAAATTAATAAGAAATTCACAATGGAATGTTGCTTTTCATGTTTTAAAATTTTTTGTAGCCTCTTATCCTAACATTCATTTTATCATACACACAGTGGTGGGTTCAAACTATATATGCACTCTGGAGATAGCTCCTGTCTATGGTAAGAAACAAAGTCAAACTTTTCCCTTCAAATTCAACTCTGCATTTTGAGATTTGAATTGTCATTTTCAGCATGAGGCCGTGTTCATGCACTACCACTGGTGACCACTAGATGGAAGTCGTATCCCATAAAATCCACAGTGTTTATTTTATTTTATTTTATTTTTCTTTCTTTTCCTAAGTGTGGAACAGTTTCTTAAAGAAAGTTGAAGAGACTTTGGAAAGTAAACATC
Source organism: Cricetulus griseus (assembly GCF_003668045.3). NCBI lineage: Eukaryota > Metazoa > Chordata > Mammalia > Rodentia > Cricetidae > Cricetulus > Cricetulus griseus. Next base: position 18,365,544 of record NC_048597.1, read on the forward strand.
GACCACCAAGTATTTTCAAACTATGAATTGTAACTAGATAGTCAACCCCCCATACTTTTCCTTTTTTCCTGGGGCTTCAATGTTTCTCTGGGATGGGCTGGTTTCTGTCAGACTGCATCAACAAGTTTATTTTAGGCATATTTCTATATGTCCATTAGTTTTTATTTTCAAATCTATAAATATAATAACCATAGGGCATAACTATACAAGGTAAATAAGCAGGTATTTGTATATGATATAGGATAAGTAATTTTTAATACTAACTGCGATGATAAACTATGTTTATAATTAGATTGAGAATCTGAGAATTTGGCAAACGTGAACAAGTTTAAATAAAAGGAGAGAGAAAAAGAAGCACAAAGGGTAGATGAGACAAATACCTAAAAAGATGTTTGCGAAAGAACTAATGATATAGCTTGCAAAATTCCTCAGTCCGAAGTCAGGAAGAGCTGTCTGGTAGCTTAAGCAGACAGCATCAGAGGTTGGGTCCAAGGAAGAACCATGACCTCCCACTGTTCAGCCACCATGCCTTAAAATTGTGGGAGGGTATGTGTGAATGAGCGTTCAAGAGTGTGTGTGTGTGTGTGTGTGTGTGTGTGTGTGTGTGTGTGTGAGCAGGACCACGTGCTCAAGTGTGCCTGTGCATGCTGAGGCCAGAGGTCAATGTCTAGTGTTGCTCTTATTCCAGCTCCTCTTTAGTTTTTTTGAGGCAAGGTCTCTGTGAACCTGGATGGACAGTTTGGCTAGACTGGCAGCCCCCTACCCCCCAGCCCTGGGGTGACAGATGTACGTCCCTGTGCTCGGCATTTCTGTGGGTGCAGGAGATCCACACTTGGGCCTGTGTCCTTGCACTTTAGTAACTGAGCCACTTCTCTCGCCCCTCCAGCACGTTTCTTTATGTCATTCGTAGGAGTTGAAGGTGAGGGCAGGAGAAACAAGGTTTCAAGGCCAGCCTAGACTATATAATATACTATGTAGTATATACTGTATCAAATACCCAACAACAGTAATAATAACAAATAAACACTTTCATACAAATAAATATTTTCTTCAATCTTTAGTGGTTTTCTTTTAACTTTCATCTCTTTTATTAGGAAACATGCAGACACAACACAAGTCATTCTGAGGACTGGAAAAATACCACATTATTTGATGGAAACAGCTATGAGTATATGACATACATTTTAAAATTTATAAGAAGTGAAGGCTTCCAAAGTGGAATGGAATGCTTTTATTTTTGAACATAGAATTATGAGAATTAATAACAGATTACAGGAGCTCAAAGATTACATAAATTCTGTCAGGGTGGGATGACAAATACTGGCCAGATAGAAAAGACTGCAAGCATGGTAAAGGATGGATGGCGGCGGCGGGAGCAATGGGACAGCATCTGTAAGCTCAGTTCTCAGCCTCTGAGTCAGAACTCCCATGCTCGATCTATGACATGAATGCAGGGCAGATAGGGCACTAATCCCATTTGTAGAGAAATTTCTGCATCCAAGAACACAAGCCCTAGGAAGGATATCTACTTTTAGTTGCCTCTCACTCTCCACATCTTCATTTTGCCATTAAAGAGAGCAGGATATATTATATTATATTATATTATGTTATGTTATATTATGTATTGCATATCATGCCATTTCATTGTTGAACTGATTCTTGTACAAGTGGAAAGGTGAGCACTTGGAAGACTAAAGGACTTGTCCCAGGCCATTCCAATTGTTCCTGGGACAACTTGGCTAACTCTTAATCCAACATGGCTTTGATGTTAATTAACACCGTGGCTTGAGGTAAACTCAGAATTAGGCTCCAAGTTTTATTTAAGAATTTAACCTTTAAGTAAGTGCTGTGTCTCCCCACAGGGAGCAGACCAAGGACTGAGTGGGTAGAAAGGCAAGCAAACCAAAACATGAAAACCCCTTTCAGGAGTCTTCCGTGGACAGTTCTAGAGACCAGGAGGGATTCCTGATCTTTTAACTTCTTGTTTATTCAGGAAACAATGGCAGAAACATCCTAAAATACTTCAAAAGACTGTGCTAGTTGCCACTGTTCCTAAAAGTTGAGATGAGAGAATAATGGAGCAATAGCCACATCTGGAGGTCCAGCGTGGGGCAAGCCAAGCACTTAACTGAATTGGTTGCCCTTTACTCTTGCGTTCCTTCCCAGGGTGGTAGGACTGTGTTCTATTATGTTGCTTAGTCCTGCTGGTCAAAGAGGCCGAGGCTTCTCATTAATTTAATGGGAAGCTGCTAAGTCCATCCTATTCTCCCCACAAAATGCGCTGTGGTCAGCACTCTCTGTCAGTCCGATTTATTATTGTGTGTTAGCTAAAGTGCTGCTGCACTGGGGCATCCTAAGGAATCCACCCTCTGTGCACTTTGGAAAGAGGTATTTGCAGGAGAAGAGCAGTGCATTTGAAATATCAAACAACAAACAAGAACAGGTTCATGATCTAAAGTTTGTGCTCTCTAAAAAAACAAAAAGCAAACAAACAAACAAAAAACTTTGTTGGTGAGAGAATCCAGATGATATTAGACTATAGTTGAGCAACTGAACCTTTTTTTAAAGGTTGTAATATAAGGCTCCGTTTTTGTCTTTTACTGATTAAATGCTAATTAGGAGGAACTCACGAAAGATATCTATCCTACTAGAGATTTAATTAAATGAAAACTAGAATGGTCTATGCAACTGGATGGTTAACTTCAATCAAAGACAAGGAACACAAGGCCAACTCTTGGTAAATTGCTGAGCACACATTACACACCCAGTTACTGTTCACTGGTGGATGGAGCTCAGATTCTACAAGTCCTCAACCGTGCAGTCCTTTCCCCCATACTGAACAGTCCTTAGTTGTTATTTTGAGAGTCTGAAGGGATAATAATTGTAGCTTCTGTATCTTAGAGTTCTTGTTGGGCATGGGTATACATATGGGAAATGGGGTTTGGGGAATATCTACCTGACCAAGTTCTATACAAGAGGTGTTATATGAGACCACTGTGGTTTGGATGGATACGGAGGTAGCCCCATTAAAATGGGAACATTCATAGATCTTTTCAAAATGGTAACTCAAGCACTTGAATTTTAGTTCCCTTAAGTAAATATAAAAATAAAATCATAAGCCTAAGCGGCTAGGAAGTTGCTGAAGGTCTAAGTTTGGAGGGGGATAGAAAGGTCCATGGGGGTGGGGTATACGCACACACAGTGTTCAGGAAACGTTCAATCCAGTGTATCTATATTTTCAATCTGAAACAAGAGAAAGGGTCAGGTAAGAGGAAGGGATGATGGAGACAGACTGGAGTCTAATATACTCTGAGCTCACTTTGATAAATATTTTTGCTGCAGAGAAAAATTAGTCTCTTACCTGTTTCAATATCCATATGGTCCATGGGGCATCTATGGCAAGGGACAGATTAGCAATACATACAAAATGATTTGAAAACCCAAAGAGGTGGTAAATCTTCGAGCATTCATGCTCCAGATGAAAAATGCATGGCCATGCAGAGCAGGTAGGACCATGGGGTGTGACCCAGCAACAATAAACTAGGAGCCTTAAAAAGACCCGCTTCCTCCATGCCCACAGTGACTTGAGAGAGAAAGCCAGGTCTTTCTCCAGGTAGGGGGGGGGGCACACAGGGAATGAAAGGTTTATGACCAGCTTCAGGAGAAGGTCAGCTGGGTTTTACAGCATGCCCTAGGGGAGAAGGTGGAGATTCTTTCTAGGTTTTATGACTTGCTTCTGGAGAGAAGGGTGAAGGGTAGGAGAGAATGACCTTTCTTCTGCTGTTTTCTCAAATGCCCAGGGGCTACATTGGAAGGAGAGTGCCTTGGATCCCCTCCCAATGCAAAACTTTAAGGATTTAGGTAAACAGCAGCATCCTTTTTGGTTCCCATGGCAAAAGAATACTTGGGTCTGCGCTTCCTCTGTACCCCTTTTCACTTCTGAACATCTCGGTCTGGGCAGTTGCTGGCTTGCTGCAGGAACAAACCTAGGTGGCTTCTAAAAGCAATGCATTTTCACTAGGAATGCTTTCTTGGTCGTATTTACATCATTCTATCGTGTTTTCCCCTTGAGCTGTGGTTCGAAGCAAGGCGATTTTCATTCATCCTGTGATTATATTTTCTGCATACTATTGACCTGATGCAGACTGCATTCTAAGAAGAGACTGGATAAAACAGCCAATGAGCAATCTTGAGGTTGGTCCGATTGCTGTCCCTCACATCATTTGGTCCTGTGAGTGGGTGTTAAGGGAACATATACTTCATTGGTCTTTAGGGAGTCAACAGCAATCTATTGATGAGCAAATGTAGGCAGCATGGCCCGCCCAGTGTGAGTGAAACTCTGATAGAGGCCTGGAGAGACATGGGTCCTCAGGGAGCTCACCATTTAGCACCTGATTACTGAGCTACTGCAACAATTTACAGAGCTGACTCTTCACAGGGAAATGAAAGAAATATCTACCCATTGTTTACAGAAAATTAAGTTTACTATGTTTAACAGAGTAAAGTTCAAGGCTTTGGTTTGCTACAATGTAATCAAGTTACTGAAAGGAGTAATTTGGTCTTTACCTGTGGGAGTTTGATTACATTTGCTCCTTTGCAAGAATTTAAATTTAGTTTGAAATATCCATTTGTCTTTCCCTTCATTCCTTGTTTAAAATGGTTTATTCCCTCCCTTCAAAGTTTAGATGTGTAGACAGACAGGCTATTAGATGCTCTAAGAGAACACTTCCTTTTTCCTTCCTGTCTCCTTTCCCCTCCCTCATTCCATTTTCCTCCTCTTTTGTTGTTCAATATTTTTCCATTCCTTCTTCTGGTGTTTGTGTGGTATGTGTCCACGCGTGTGCAAGTGCCCATGAGGGAAGGTCAAGGCCAGGAGTTAACAGAGTGTCTTTCTCAGTCACTTCTCCAACTCTTCTTGTTGTCATCATTGTTGCAGTCTTCGTCATTGTCGTCACCATCATCATCATCATCATCGTCGTCTTTGTTGTAATCACTATATTGAAGCAGTGTCTCTGGCTAAACCTTTGACTCAACTAGGCTGGCTGGCCAAAGAGTCCTGAGAATTGCCCTTTCTACTACAGTTACAGCACACAGATATGCCCAGTTTTTATATGGGTGATGGAAATGGAAATCAGGTCCTTCTTCATGGAGCACAGAAAACTTTTTGCCCACTAAGTTGTCTCTAGCCAGTGTTCAACAGTTCTTCATGATTATTAGCCAAGGCCTAGAGAGTCACAAGTGAGTTTTAATATCTGTTTTTGTATATGGGGAAATAGGATGTTGTAACAATAAGTCTTTCTGCCAAGCTGTCCTAGCCCTGCTTCCACATGGGTGCTTTCTGCCAGGCTGCCCAAGTTCCACCTGCTGCCACGTTAAAGTCCCAAGCAACACACAGAGACTTATATTTGGTACAAATGCTGCTTGGCCAATGACTAGGATTTCTCATTTGCTAGTTCAGTCTTAATTATCATAAATCTATATATAAGACTTATCTTACAGAGGACACCTTCGGCTGGCACCCTCTCTTGCTGGAGGATCACATGGCGACTCCAGAGCAGAGACTAGGAGGAAGAGAGAAGGGGAACGACTTCCTTCTTGCCCTTGCTTATATACTGAGTCTGCCTGCTATGTCACTTCCTGCCTGGATCTTTTACTACATTTCCCAGAATCCTCCTTGACTCATAGTCCCACCTATCTTGCTTCCTCATTAGCCAAGCAGTACTTTATTTATCAACCAATAAGACAATCATATACACAGAAGTATTTCCCCCATCAGGAAGTCTATTAACTATGTCAAGGACATATTCACAAGGACAAAAAGGAATGCAAAAGAGAGTGCAGATTAAAACTGTAATTTATAAGTTGAAGGCAAAGGCTAACTATTTAGCCCTATAACTTTACTGCTAGGTTTGATGCCCTGTAACTTCAGGTTTGAGCCACTGTTAGTGGCAATAATGAGAAGACAAGTGAATTCATTTTTCAGGCTTGTGTGAAATGATGTGCTAAGAATGAGAAGGAAAGAAGACTTGGAAGAGAGAGGGATATTAGAAAAGCAACTAGAGTGAACAGTAGGATTTATCTAGGTAGAAGAGAATGTCAGGGAATGTTCATGCAGGGAATGTTCTTGATCAGAGTTGTATATTTTACTAAAAGGAGTAGATGTACACTCTCTAAAAAAGTTTCTTCAAAAATAGAGGGGAAGAGTTTACAGGGAAGGCATTTCCAGTAAGGATGTCCTCGTGCTGTGAATACAGTGAGAGGAGCACGGAGGGGCTGATGAGCTCTTTACAGCAGGGTTAGCAAAGGACTGTGGGTGCCTCATGTATTGTCTATTTCTGGGATGACCAGAATTGTCCAGTCTTGAGGCAGTGAAAAGAGTCAAGTGTGGCTTCTGGCTCTTGGTACCAGGAATGAAAAGAATCCAGATGGAGACAAGGGGATGTAGAAACAATGTTTTTTTTTTTTTTTTCAAGCACCAATACCTTCTGTCTTAGGGTTCTATTGCTGTAAAGAACCACCATGACCATGGCAACTCTTACAAAGGAAAATATATTTAATTGGGGTGGCTTGCATTTTCAGAGGTTCAGTTCATTATCATCATGGTTGCATGTAGTGGCATGCAGGCAGCTAAGGTGCTGGAGAAGGAGCTGAGAGAGTCCTACATTTTGACTTGCAGGTAGCAGGAAGTTAACTGTCTCACTGGGTGTGGCTTGAGCATATGATACCTCAAAGCCTGCCTCCACAGTGACACCCTTCCTCTAGCTAGGCTACACCTACTTCAACGAGGCCACACCTTGTAATAGTGACAATCCCTCTGGAGGCCATTTTCTTTCAAACCACTACATCCTCTAAAAGTTCAGAATTTCTCCCCAGTGATGGATTTTTCACTAACTTTAGTCAGTAGAGAAAAAACAAAACAATTAAGTCTTCATAGGACGTGCTGAAGGTCCAAGACTGTGGAGAAGATGAGGGCAAAAAAGCCACAGGGAAATGTAACATTTGATTGAGATAACTGGTTATGTTAAACTTGGGAAATTATGTTTGTAGTAATTTAAGAGAGCTATTAGGTAGGGTAGGAACAGGAATGCAGCAGTCAGGAAAGACAGCTTAGCAGGCAAAGACACTTGTATTGAGTCCCCAGCATCCACATAAATATGGAAAAACATGGGGCACAAAGTTGCCCTCTGCTCTACAAAGATAATGACAAGCATGCGTGACCCTCACTAATATCAATAAGATGCTATATTCAAATGTTAATAAGAGAAGTACAAAGGTTCTTTGAGTGTGACCATCAAAAAAATACAAACATTGAACTTCATAGTATTTACTATTTGAAGAACTCTGTCAACACTCCGATAAGCATTTTTCTATAGCTTAAATAATCTACTATTGCATAAGGGAAAATGTCTCAATCTCATAATTTGTAAGTAAATTTCACTTTGTTGGACATTTTACTTGCATCCTCTTTTCCACCCATAAATTGTGTTCTAATGAATGTTTCCTATAGTAAGCCTTCAAATATTTATTTGGGATTTTCTTGAGAAATCTATCTTTTTTTCGGTACAGCAATGTTTTCTGTACTAAACTCGTATGAGAAGTTTCTCAGAGCTTCTCACTGCTTCACTGTTCTGTCTGATCTTTCCTTGTTTCTCCCCATTTAATCATGTCCTCTCTAATTTATTTTAACATCTAATTAAGGAAAAATACTAGATTAAAACATTTCACTCATTTCTTTTTCAATATTTATTAAATTTTCATTATATTTTATTCATTTTGTATGTGTAACTGTTTGTGTGTGCATGTGTATGCCTGCATGCATGTGTGTACTACACAGTATTTGTGAGCAAGGGCCATGAGTACAAGTACGTGTCTGTATGTGGGCTTTTTGTGTGCATATAGCCCATGGCAAACATGTATGCCTGTTTGCCCTGGACTATATGTAACTTGAGATCAACTTACACCAGGTAAGTATTGGGGATTGGACTTGGGTTGTCAGCAGTTACCTTTATCTGTTTTAGCCATCTTTCAATTCAGTTTTTTCCAACATTGCTAGTAATTTTGAAATGTATTTGGTTTACAAAGCATGTGTCAGTTAAACTGGAAATAGCTGACATTTTCAAATCTCCCTATTCAGCTTTGCATGGGGCTTTCTTTTTTTTATATTACCGTTGCCCTCAGATTTATCAAAGCGACACTTGTGTTTTACTTATACCTTTGGTGTCGCTTGGAAATTCTAATGCATGTTCTGAAGCATTTTACGAAAATCTGATTTAAAAAAAAATATCCAGAATAGAAATGACATTTTATCAGGCAGATTCATTTCTGCTATTATGCTGCTCATATCATTTCGGCCTACATGAAGGATAAAATGAATAATACTTTATAGTTGTGTGTGTGCGCGGTGGGGGTGCCCATGAATGCAGATGCCTGCTGTGGCCACAAGAGGGTCTGGTCCCCTCTTGAAACTGGAATTATGTGTGTTTACAAGCTTGCTGGTGTGGGTGCAGGGAGCTGAACTCAGGTTCTCTGGAAGAGCAGCACAGGCTCTTAACCCTTGCTCCAAGAAGAATAATGCAATTAGAATCCAATCTGAATCAGAGTTGTATTTCTGGAATAGCCATTTTTGACCACGAAGGATGTATTATTGCTATAAGATAAGGCAGTGGCCTTTCAAGTATAATGCAATTTGAGCATCATTTATTGGGTGTTTTTGAAAACTTGTGTTATTGGAGGCTTGAGGAAAAGGCAAAATGCTCGTCCATGCATCTATGAGAACCTTAGCTTATGAGGTAAAGAGTCAGGTGTCAGGCGATCTGTGTGCCATCCCAGCACTGGTGGTTCAAGATAAGGACATCACTGGAGGCTTCCTGGAAAGTCAGTTTACCTGAGTAGGACAGTCCTATGTTAGTGGGAGACAGTATCTCAGCTGACAAGGTGGAGAGGGACTAAGAGAGACAATGAATATCAACCTCTGGCCTCCACATAACATACATACATGCACACACACTTACCTGTAAATGCATCTGCATGAATTTGTTCAGCTGCTTGAATATGTTCACATCCATACCACACACATTTCCTCCAGCCAAATCATGTCTCTACTATCTTGATAAAATGAGAGTATAAGGAGCCAGCTAGCTCCCAAAGAACAACACAGAAACTTATTATTAATTACAAAAGCTCAGCCTTAGCTTAGGCTTATCCCAGTAGCTCCTATAATTTAAATTAACCCATTTGTTTTAATCTACATTCTGTCACATGGCTCATTATATCATCTCTCCATACCGCTCATGCTGTTTCCTCCAAGTCTCTCTGGCAACCCCACCTTTTTCTTCCCAGAGTTCTCTCTCTGTCCTGAAGTCCTGCCTATACCTCCCACCTAGCTACTGACCATTCAACTTTTTTTTACAACAATCACAACAATACATTTTCCCATAGTGTATAAATATCCCATAAAAAGATGGAAATGTTCATCTTTGCCAGCATCTACAGATGTGCTAGCCAATACACATAGAGTTAACATGTATTGGCACATGGTTGGTTAGAGTAGAGAACTTTTATAAGTTTAACATATGGATAAAAAAAGAAAGAGTATACATATAAAGTATCAATGTATCTTGAATTATATGGCTCATTACCCCAAAATAATCTTGGTTATAAAAATATTAATCCAACTGATGTATGCTTATTTGTATGTGTACAAATGCATGCATAATTTTTTATAAAGCTTGCCATAGCATAAGAAAGTGTAACATACCTGTCAAGACAATATATAAAAAAAGAAGACACATGTGCTATTCTAGTTTGATTTCTTGTGCAGTGATTAAACACTGACCAAAAGCAATTGGAAGACTAAAGGGTTTATTTGGCTTACACTTAAGATCACAGTTCAACACTGAGAAACTTATGGAAGAAGCTCAAGCAGGAACTGGAAACAGAAACTGTGGAGGAATGAATGCTGCTTGCTGATTTGTTTTCCTGGCTCACTCATTGGTTCAGTGACAGGCCCATGCTTAGTTAGCTTTCTTATACATCCCAGGATCAGCCACCTAATCTATTAACTATATCTATTAACCATATCTATTAACAATGAAAACAATCTTCTACAGACATGGCTACACGCCATCATCCAGGCAATTCCTCAATAGAGGCTTTCCTCTCAGGTTATATCAAGTTGAAAATTAAGGTTGATCAGGGCACACATTATTTTCATATTGATTATATTGTCAGATGATATTTGAATATAGGCATAAATATAATTATTAGGACTAATGCCTTATTAAAATTGGGCATTGCTAGTGGATTTCAAATTTTGACTGGGTTTGAGAGCAATCTTTTTCTTTTGAAATTTCTTCCTAGTGTTACTGGTGTATGATTGACAAAAATTGCATGAATTTAAGTGTAATACATAATTTAATGTGTGTACATTGTAAATTATTGTTATGGTCAAGGCAATTAACATATCCACTATACCATTAAGCTTTCACTTGTTGAAGATGGCAGGGAGAATATTTACAATCTACTTTGAGCAAATTTGAAGTGTGTGTTATGCTATTGTTCACTCCGGCCTTTATGCTATACATTAGATTTGCAGAACCTATTCATCTTAAAATTGAAATGACCTTTGACAAATATCACCCCTTTTCCAGCCCCTGACTTATAATAATCACCACTTTAATCTCTATTTCCACTAGGAGAATGGTTTATATCCCACATGCAAGAAGATCATGCAGTATTTGCCTTTTTGTGCCTGGGTTATTTCACTTTGCATGCTGTCGTCCAGGTTTATCCATGCTGTTGCAAATGACAGGATTCCCCTCTTTTTTAAGGTTTGAGGTGTTGTATAACTAGGTAAGAATTTATGCATTTTAATATCTTTGCTAGTTTATATTTACTTTATAGTGATGATTATTGAATCTAAGGACTCATGAATGCTAGGCAAGCACTCTAACATGGTGCTAGATCATCAGTCCCTGTGGCATTAATTTAAAAATCCTTTCATTTGTATAGAGGCAGAGAAACACCATGATGATGGCCCTCTCTCTGCACCTTGTTTGAGGCAGGACCTCTTGTCCACAAGACTAGCTTATGGAGTCTCCATCTCTTTTGATGCCCAGAGAGATGTCTCCATCTCTCGCTTTTCCACAGAAGTACTGGGATAGCAGATGCATAGGGCCACACTCAAGTTCACATGGGTTCCAGGGAATCTGAAAGCAGGTCTTCATGCTTCCGTGGCAAGCTCTTTTTCTCACTGAGCCGTTTCTCCAGACTGGCATTCATTTCTAAAGATGACTGTGAAGTTTCTTTTTTCCTGTCCCCTGGGTTTGTGTTCCGTGTTTGATTTTCTTTTGAAGACCTGTCACTTAGTAACGAAGCACCTGGATACTGCAGTCATCCTGTCTGTGTTTCCTATTGGCTGAGCCATTTTTCTAGTCCTATACCTTTGAACAAGTCACTTCATTTCACTCAACTTTAGAGCTGTCATCTGGAATAGAATAGCAACAGTCTATTTCCATCCACTATTGTGCACATTGAGCTGTGCACAATAAAGCTACAAATTAAAGGACATGTTTAATGCCATGTCAAAATTAATAGTGGTGGACTGAAACAGTGGCTGAAACCCTGTGGCTGAAACAGTGTTAGTGTCATGGTAGCAAAAGGTGGACACTACTTGGTGTTATACCAGACTCTTTCTTCACTAGGTTTCTGACAAGGATTTTTGTCTCCATCAGTTGTCCCCTTTCTTTAATTTTTCTGGGAGTCTACATAGGTATTTCTGTTTTATCTTTTCTTTGCCATTCACTTGTGTTAACTCAGTTGGATATGATATTTTTAAAATCACAGGTTGATTTCCTAAGCTTCGGGGACACTTCTCCATGATCTTTTGATGCCCAGAGTTGATGCCAACCTGGAAGTTCCATTTTCCTCCTGCAAAGTCCCTTCTCCTGCTATAATGCTGCATGGAGACCTTTTTCTTTTAGACTTGGAATTAAATATGTCATCAGATAAGAACAGGCAGGTTTAAGTCCACCACTATTAATTTTGACATGACATTAAACATGTCCTTTAATTTGTAGTCAAACGATTTTCTTTAAGTCAAATGAAATTTTCATGTCTTCTTTTTGTATTTTGCTACTCTGTCTGATAAAGTCATTCTTCTTAGGCTTCTTTTAAAAACTTATCTTAGATCTCCTAGTTCTGTCTACCAAATTTCATTTCTGGCAGTATTTTCTGTGGGTTTAAAGGTTTTAGAAGTAATTTTTTTTATCTTATTTGTTTTGGGATCCCAAATCTGATTGCATTAGAAAATGCTATGGTTACAGTCATATTTTCAACTACACAATTTTTTTTTGTTTTTTTCAAGACAGTGTTTCTCTCTGTAGCTTTGGAGCCTATCCTGGCACTCGCTCTGGAGACCAGGCTGGCCTCAAACTCACAGAGATCTGCCTGCCTCTGCCTCCCGAGTGCTGGGATCAAAGGCGTGCGCCACCAACGCCCGGCCAACTACACAATTTTTAAACTTCCTGTTTTTATTTAGCAAAGAAATGTTTTCATGTAGTTTTGCAAATATAGATTATAGATATGTTTTATACCTTTAGTTAATATATACTTAGGAAACCATGCACTAAGTGACATAGGTACTTGGTGTGTATGCCTACATGCACCTGGTGTGGGGAGGGGGAATCTGGTTTGTTAGTTTGTTTTGGTTTGTTTTTAAGCAGGGTATTGCAATGTAGCCTAGACTGGCCTTAAACTCACTATGTATTCCAGTCCGATGAGCTGGTGAACTTTCTGCCTCAGTCTTCTGATTTGTCTCTAATGCTAAGATTAGAGACAAATACTGCCACACACAGCTTGGGTACCCTTTTCTACTTGCACTGCTTGATTACCTTCCAGTTCCTGCCACGGCTCAGTGGCTGGCACCATATGTGTGCATATGTGGGCGCATTTGTGGGCAGAGCCAATTGGAGTGGGTGAATTATCAAACAAACAAGCAATGATGTTAGGAGGGAGCATTTGAGGGGCACTGGGTTAAAGCAGGGAAACGGAGAGTGGGTATGATCATAGTTCATTGTACACATATATGAATGGGATTCCCGAAGTATAAAAATTATTAAAATGGAAGAGAGCGTGAGAAGGGAGGTGGGAAAGGAACAGTCGATTTGCTTTCTGTCTGCTGTGGTTTCACCCTGAGAAGCTGTAGAGTGACTGCCTTTGAAGAATGGCGTGAGAATTAAAGCTAGGACAACATGAGGGGAGTTTTGCACCTAAGTCAAAGGACTTTGGTTTGCTTCTGGTTGGAATTAAGTCCTCATTTTTAATAGTGGCAGCCTGTCAGGTTCGAGGCTTTCTGTGTCAATGGCCTTATTCTCCCTGAATTTTTCTAAGATTAACGTTATGGAAAGCAATCCTACTCAAGTTGGCTTCAGAGCTTCAGCACCCATTCAGTGCCTCATCCCAGGAGAAAAATGCACAGCTTCCGTCAAGCTCTGTTGCCCTCTGCTTGGGTCAGTGTGAATAGTAAAGTGGCTAGCGGTGCTCTGGATGAATTCTGGTTTGGAAGCATTCTGCAGAAAGTCTGCATTTCCCCCCCTGATTGTTGGAACTAATATACATTTTCAATGAAGTCTTAAAGAGTTTTAGTTTTCCATTTATTTGTGTTTCTCCATGTCTGCCGTGTCTGTGCGTTGCCTCCACACGCCAAAAGAGGGCATTGGATCCCCTGGTGCTTTAGTTCCAGAGAGTTGCTAGCTGTTTGATGTGGGGACTAGGAAGCAACGTGGTTCTTCTGGAAGAGCAGCAAATGCTTGTGAGCAGCACAGAGCTATCTATGTCGGCCCTAAATTTTCCACAGTTGTTGCATGCCTTTGGCCACTCCACTCTGAATTTTTAGGGATAAATTTAATTAAGGATTCAAACCACAAGTTTATTACAAAGCATTGTGCAATAGTTGATGTACTTTCAAATCAGCAGGAAAATACCAATCTACCAATTTTCCAGTTCCTAAATTCGGCCCTATAGACAATTTGCGTTGGCAGTATGTGGGCGTTGCTGTGTGCATGCTTCTTCTGACCTGTGGTATTCTGGTCCAGCAGGTTTATTGTGGGGCCTAGAAATCTGCATTGTGTGTGCGAGGTGTGCATACGTGTAGGTGTGAATGTACATGTGTGTTTGTGGAGGCCAGTGGCCGACCGCAGATGCCATTCCTCAGGACCAACCACACATACTGAATTTTGAAACAGGGTCTCTCTCTCTCTCTCTCTCTGGGACTCAGGACTTCTGATTACATTATGTGGCTGGCCGGCTCCAGGGATCTGTCTGTCTGACTCCCCAGTGCACAGTTTCCAATCCCAACTAGATCCAGCTTTTTATGTGGGTGCTGGGGAATGAACTCAGGGCCTCACGCTTGTATGAAAAGCTCTTTAGCAACTGAGCTCCATCCCCATCAAAATCAAATGCTTTATAAACTGCTTTCTAGGCACTCTTATATCAGCAAGGGTTTCAAGTCTACATACAAAGTCTAAATCTTTCTTAAGTATATTATTATTATTATTATTATTATTATTATTTCCTAGTACTGGAGCATTTTTCTATTTTTTAAATTGTAGATTCTCTTCATAGCTAAGCTCTTTAGAATAGCAGAGTGTATTTTATTCTTTTCTATAAGAGAAATTTTAAATTATCATTTATTTTTTCATTTAGAGTTTTACAATAACTGTGAAGGTTTCCAAGAGACACCCCTGCCAGCACAGTGTTGCAGACAGACATGGTGGCTCTAGCTATAAGGTGATCAGAGCTGCAGTTGAGTAGGGCATGTTTCAACAAGGCCACAATAACCCCATACAGATTTATAGCTGGTATCCTAAGATATGGAGAATTAATTTCATCATATGTTGCAATTATGTGGGGGAAAGTCTATTGTGGCTTTGAAGACGACAGTGGAAAATTGATGAGGAACACTGAGCAGGGACGGCTGGAGGTCAGCAAGGGCTTTTGTGAGCAGGATGTTCCATGCGGGGGCAGAACCCTTTATAGATACTGTTAAACAAAGATGCTTTGCCTGTACATGCAATCTCATAATCGTTTCAGAACTTTGCTACTGGCTTAGTTACCTGGAATGACAAGCCCAGAGCAGCCAGTTGTAAATGATTTAGTTAACCCAGTGTGGTATTACTCGGGGCTTGGTTATTTAGATTAATACATAATGCAAATGTTCTGATGAATGATGCTCGCACTTAGAAGGGAGTGGGAAAATGTCCAGAATCAAAGTCATTTGAGATTTTTTTTTTTTAAACCTAGGAACTCTGCCCTCCAGCTATGAACCATCTGGTTTCCGTTTGCAGCACCATTCTAAGACATGGAGCAACATGAGAAGACAGTTTTAAGTGACAAACCCTGACAGATCCACCCCTCTGGACCTCTGTGTAGCTACCTGAAGCACAGCTGTGGCTTAGCTGTTACAGGATAAGATGGGGGCGGGGGAGGGAGGTGTGGAGCTATTATCAGTGTGAACGGGACACAACTGTAAGACCCATTAAGAGAAAACTAGTTCCTCCTGGTCAAGAGGATGAAACCCTGGCCTGGGCAGACAGTCTGCTTGGGCAGGTCAATCACCCCTCCTCCAGATGAAGGACCACTTGTAGAGTGTGGGCTCGCCTTAAGCCGTGTTGAAGAGACAGGAGGAATTATCATTCCATTAGTGAGATTCTGCACTTTTCCTCCCCAGCATTCTTGCCCCCTTGGGTAGTCCCTATGTGCTAAACCACTGGGTCTGCTCGTCTTTGGGTCCTTCCCCAGAATGCTGTTGTATTTTCTTTCTTCTGGCTCTTCCATATGCTGGTCAGAATGGAAGCATGCATTTGCAGGGGCCTTGGGCTCCCTTACTCTATCTCTAAAGCTCCTGCCCCCCCATGCCCACCCCCACTCCCACTCCCCTGTGTCTGACCTTCATGCCTGCTCTACTCACAGGGCATTTCCCTTTCCTCTCCTCCATTCCCCTCTTCTGGGCAACCACTAGGATTTACAGTTTGCATGCCCTGGGGTGTTTTTCTTTTAAGCTCTAATAATATTGTTCTCAAGCTGCTGTTTGGGTCTGACCTAAACTTTTTCTTTTCTTCTTCTTTTTTAATTAATGTGACTAAGAATTCCAAGAATAGATCCCAACTTCTCTGATGCCCTCTGGGAACCATAAGGGACTCCCCCCAATTTCTGGGAGCCAAAGAGAGGGTTCTGATTGGCTGTCATAATTTTTCCATCAGCCTGATAACACAGATCTACCAGGCCTTATACAATGAATCAGTAAACTAAAAGTGCTGAGACCGCCAGATAATTCTGTACTAAGTAAATAATGGTAGGAAAGATCTGAATGTGAGATTGTACTCTCACAGGCTCTCAGTCAGGGTCCCCAGTCCCTTAGGAACGCTAACTCTCATCACATCTTATATCTAGTTTCTTCTGCCTCATTTTCTGTGTGTAAGCACAACTAGAGCCTCAAGGAAGAAAAAGCACTTAGAAGCTTTAGGGGGCTAGAATTCATTTAAGACTGAAGCAAGCTATCAAGGAGATTCCGTAGGTAGATTATTATACTGTGAATAAGGCAAGAATTTAAATCATTTCAATTACATCAGGTGTGCATCTATGGTTGGCAAAAAACAAAAAACAAAAACCAAAAAAAAACCAAACTATTTCTGGCATGAAATATGGCAAAGACAGGTGTGCAAACAGCTTATGTGTTTTCTCTTGCTCAGGGATTTTTAAACCAAGTTTTGGCATACCAAACATGCACGCACACATGTGAGTGCATTTACAAGTGTATATGTGTGCCCACACATGCTTGCACATTTCTACCTAGGAGGCTGCAGTTGTTTTCTATGCTACACAATGAATTACCAAAAAATCAGTGGCTTACAACAACTTTAATCTGTTATCTGGCATTAGTTTATTATCATAAACCTGATACGCTTTAATTGGATTTTCTGCTCAGTGCTTCATGGCTGAACTCAAAATGTCAGCTGACAGCATCCTCATCTGAAGACACAGCTAGCGAAGTCCACTTCCCAGCCTTCACAGCATTAGCAGAATTCCTCTTCTGGGAGTTTTATGACAACTATTTTAGTCGTAGTTGTTGGCCAGGGACCACTTGTCTCCTGGCTTCAGTTCCACAGGTAGTCTTGGGGTTCCCTCCACAGGTCTTCTTCCCGAATCACAGTGGTTTACTTGTCCTAGGCCACACATAGAGGGTTATTTGATTAGATCAGACATGCTCAAAATAATCCTCTTTTTAGTTAACTAAGAGATGATTGATTGATTAGGTATCTTCATTATATCTATAAAATTCCTTCATGTCCACCATAAAATATAACTCTGTCTTGAGAAATTACAATAACACTTCACCCTAGGCACAGACTGCCTAAACTCCTGGATAACATTAGATAAGGGACAAACACAAGGCAGAGATTTGAAGAACCATTTAGAATTCAGCCTGCTACAAAACTTCTGGCCTTATTTGTTCAGTCCCATCCCAATATTCATACCCTGACTTGTGACACTTACATGGTCAAAATCCTGGCGATGGGTTCACTCTGCTTCTGCCCACTGCCTTGCGTTTCTGAGTCACCACTTGTGCTTCTTCTTGGCCTCAATGACAGATGGCTTCATTTGGCCTTCTGTATTTTGTTTATTGCGCCGCTAGAATAATCTCAACACTAGGCCCTGGCCCTACATCAAGATGTCCACCAGTTTTTGACCACTTGGCTGCTGATCATAGATACGTGGAATATGTACAACTCCTTGCAAGAGGAAGGGGAAACGGAAATAGAAATTCCTGCAGGAAACACTGCCACATTTTCACACACTTGTTTGGGTGGCCAGACCCAGGAACAGAAGTAAAGGAAACAGTAGGGAGAAAGCCTTCTAAGCAGCTACATCAGCTACATTGTAACTGTAATTTTGTTATTGTTATGAATCATAAAGTAAATATTTTTGGAGACAGAGGTTGGCTAAAGGGGTCATGACCCACAGGACGCCCTAGAGACACTGAGCAGTATGAGGAGGTATTTTGTACTTTGTAATGGCTACACAGAGGAATGCTACTGCTATGTAGTTTGGCAGAAGCAATGGAAGTACCTCAACATCTTGTGATACATTACAGAATGTTCTAAACCCAAATAGCAACCATATAGGGGTTCTTCTGTACAAAGCTTGGTGGTCATTAACTTTTATGGTATCATTCAATATCGGATTCTGTTACCTACATTGATATCCCTGGTCCAGATGTCTTTCAAGGGCTTTGAGTCTATGGATAGAACTGAACCCCTCTCTTCAACTATCTCAGACTCAAAATATCTATTCATCCTGTATTTACTCAGTTTTTAGATAGTTTGTTGTATCAGAAATTTTGAGGCAGAGTCTAGTTATGTAACATATATTGGCCTTGAAGCTGTTTTCTTCTGTCCTTAGCCTCTTGAGGGCTGAGGTTTATAAGTGTACACCCCTATGCTCAACTAATTCCATAGTTTTGATTACTGTTTATTTCTCTGAATGCTGATATAAATATTAAGGTTCATATTCATTGTGATTGACAGGTAGGTCTATGAATATCTTTCTAGTCTGTAACTTTTCCATTTCCTTTTTATTTTGATAATTTTAGAAAATTCAAAGTAATTATCTTCCACAAATCTGATGATAAATGTTGAAGGATTATATGGAAGGAGAAGAACCATTGTTCACTGCTGGTGAAAGTGCAAATTAATACAGCCATTATGGAAATCAGTTTGAAAACTTCAAAAAAAATAAAAACTAGAATTTCCATGCTAGTTACCCAGCTATTTCACTCCAGAGAGCTCTACACCTCACCACAGAGACATTTGTGTCCCCAGTGTTATTACTTCTTTACTCACTATAGCAAATAACCAGAATCAGCATAGATGTCTGTCAACAGATGGAATAATATGCAAATCTAAACAAAAATGCAATCACAAAATTATCATGATGATAGAGATACTTAAAATATATGATATTAAGTGAGGTCCCACAGTCTCAGAAAGGAAGAGAAAATATGTGATCTCACTTGTATGCTGAACCTATGCAATGTATATATGCAAACAAATGAATATGTAGGTATGGAATAATACCAGAAAAGAGAATAAGGAAGTCCAAATATTATGGGGTGAGGACAGACTGAATGGACATGATATAGGAAAGAGCTAATTATTTTTCTAGTTCTAACTCGGACATGTGTTTCATCTTGGGTGGTTGATAAGTACATAAAATATATTCATTAGTGAAAGTGTAAAATCCAGTGAGAAGCTCACAGCTCCCGAAATCAGATTCTAACTCCACGGAAGTGTATATTTTTTATTTCTAAGATTTTTTAATAATTAAGTTAATTAAATATTTTTAAAGTAAGTCATTTGTTTTGCTTATCTAGTTGAATATAGCCTATGTGGTGCTAAATCTCTTGCATATTTGTAAGTGGCTTTGAGATTTGACTCTGGGTTTGATTAAGTCTGTGTTTGGTCTTTTTAGTTTTGGTAAAATGAATTCAGAGATAGCATTTTGTCTGACAGGAGCACATAATGTCTACTTCTTTTTTTAATGATTTTAGCAGCAATTTCTGATTAACCTACCTTCATTGACTTAGCCATTGATGCAAAAGTCTCACTGAGTGTTTTCCACCCTTTTATCCACATTACAGAAGAAAGGCAAGGGAAACACTTGGTTCTTTTCTTGGAGTTTTAGTATAGGTTTTTAGACTGAGAATTAGTTGATATGCTTCAACCCATTACAGATATGACTATTATATCTGTTGGAAAGTGTTGGTCTTTGGATGTTGTCTCCTTGCTTCTTCAGGTGCTGAGCATGAGGAGGTCAGCTATAGGGGCTGAATGGCTTGCTTCACAGCTCTGAATCTGTCAGTTTTGTCCAGTGCGTCATCAGAGGCCAATTTCACCTTGGTTCTTCCCTGACCTCGATGGCTTTTGTCTCATTGACACTCTTGACTGAGGTTCTATTGTAGACAGTGTCATCCTAGTGTCTTTTCTTCTATTTTTTTATTGATTTGTAACAAGTGTACAGAATATTGGGCTCACTGTGACATTTTCATGCGTGCCATAATTCATTTTATAAATAAAATATCTTACTGTTTTCCAAGCCTAATTATTATTGAATCTCTAAAATAATACCACTTCATTTCTGTTGAAAGAGAGGTACCATAGAGGAAAAAAAACAGTAATATATGGAGTTTGTCTCAATCTAATCTTTTTGTGACCCTTTGATAACTCAGGCCAAGTTACATACGATACTGCTCTATGATGGAAACTTTAAACAGTGTGTGTGTGTGTGTGTGTGTGTGTGTGTGTGTGTGTGTGTGTGTGTGTGCAGACATACATGTGTCATGGTAAGCATGGGAGTTCAGAAGACAGCTTTCCAGAGAGGGCCTTTTTTCCTAAAGTGGGATCCAGGGATATAGCTCAGGTCATTAGATTTATGCGGCAAATATTTTTGTCAGCTGAGCCATCTTGCCCAGGTCCTTGGATGGAAATTTTTATCAGCCGACATCAGCTATCAAAACCCAGGCCAAGCTGCTTAAGGAAGCCAATTTGTCTTCTGACTGCTGCTCAACCTTCCTCTGCCTTGGCCCAGCTACACCTTTCAAACCTCGGACGCTTTGGCTATTCTCCCAAATGCTGCTGTTTCTCTAGCTTATAGTTGTTCTGCTCATTGTGTTTCTGGTTGATAATCTGATGGACTCTCCTCTCCTAATTTCTTTGTGCCTTTTGAAGTCACAAGTCATATTACTAATTATGCCACTTTTATGATTAATTTTTTAAAAATAGAATCTTGGACCTTAAGGCAATGTTTCCTTGTGAGGATATATTGTTTATGATCAAATAAAGTTTGCTTGGAGATCAGAATGCAAAGCTAGCCACAGCCATAAAAGCTGGGCAGTGGTGGCACACACCTTTAATCCCAGCACTTGTGAGACAGAGGCAGATGGAACTCCATGATTTCAAGGCCACTCTGGGTTATATGAGAGTGAATCAGTCTAAAAGAGTAACAGAGCCCAGGGCTTTAATCTCAGCACTAGAGAGAAAATAAGGAGCTCACTGTAGTCCCAGAAGCAGTCTGAGATTTGGAGAGGAGCAGTGCAGTCTGGAGATGCAATTTGTGGTTCGGATGGCCCCTTCAGTCTGAGCATTGGTAGAAGTAAGGGCTTTTTGGTGGCTTGGCAACTTTGCTTTTCTGATCTTCAGCCTGAATCCTGATATCTGTCTCTGGGTTTTTCTTATTTGTTCTACATTTCCTTTACCTCTATTCCTCAGATCTCAGTTTAGATGTTATTTCTTCTGTGGACTCTTCCTTACATGGTGGTATGTTCCTGATCTCTCTGGGATTGTTCTATGCTGTGTTTGCCACGTATCAGTTAATATTCATTCATTACTTTTAGTGTGACTTTTTATTCTCATGTGTATCTTAGTTTAGATGACACAGTACATAATCGGTCATCTAAATCTGGAACCCCAGAACAATGGGATACGCAGATGTTATTTATGGCTTTCCTTGGCATTGTTCTTATAACTGCACCTAGTGTGTTTCACAGGCAATTGTAGGTCTCTGTTTGATGGATGGCTTTTGTTAAGGAGTGAACTGTATGTCTTTCAACACTTATATCTTAATCTGCAACCCTCAATGTGACTACATTGGACTTAAGACTTTTATGGCTCAATGAGTCATACAAGTAGGCCGGAGGAGAAGACAAACACCAGCTTTGTATGAAGTAAGGAAGCAGACCTCTGGCTATCAAACAGACAGAGGCTTCAGGAGAAAATGAACTTGTAGCGCCTTGGTCTGGGACTTCCGGCCTCTATCACTGGCAGAGAATAAATCTCCAGCTGTTAAGCCACCCAGTCTGTGGTTCTTTGTTAGGGCAACTCTAATAAGCAAGGGCAGCTGTTACAAGGCTGCCTTCTCATGTCCCCCGTGCTGTCTGTCATCTGTCTTCACTGGCACACAGTGTGCTGTGCAGCAGTAAGGTTCACCTGAGGAATGGTGCAACGCTGTGAGTGATAGCCAATCAAAGCTATACAGTAGGAGCACATTCGTTCTTTCTCCTTGATTCCTATCATGTAGTTCCTATAATTTTTGGATGTTCCTGAGTGATAGGAATGAATGTCTTTTGTTATTCATATTTAACGTCCTTGAACACACCAGAGTTCTGCTAATGAGTTAGGTGGTTTAAGATGGGACTGGACCTCTACCTAGCACAGGAAGTGGCCAGTTAGAAGAGAATCCAAATATCAGAGATTTGGAGTGTTGGAATTTCCACCCCTTCCCACTAACTTGGTATTGAGAGGGGTGCTGGAGACTAAGCTTTAAAAGGTGTTTAACAAAAGCATGGCAAGCTTTCCATAAGCTTCTAGATGGCCCAACAACTATGACATCAGAGTGATCCTGGGATATCATCACCTCCCCATTCACTTGGCCGTACTTGGATCCATCTGTGTTTTTCATTTGCCTGCTTGTATATAGCCATTTCAAAACGGTTTATAACAAACTTGTGTTTTATAGCTATTTCCTCTGAATTAAAAATCTTCTCTGGGAGGAGGCAAGAGCCTTATACTATTTAGGAAGTTCAGCAAACTTACAAGGCTCAGGAAACACAGGAAACATACAAGATCCACAAGCCCCTTCCTAAGAATATACAGCCAATGAACAGTTAATTGCCAATGAGGAGACTCTTCTGTGGAGCTGCAAGGTTTCAGAGTGGACTGAAGAGAAGGTGAAAGTCTATGGCATTCCAATTTATAACTGATTGATTAGAAGTACATCCAAGAGCCTGAAAACTATAATTATTATCTGAAATGGGGACAGTTTTGTAGAATTGGGCACTTAACTTGTGGAATCTGATGCTATCTTCAGGTGTACTGTTTTGGGCTTTGTTTTGGGCCAACTTGACACAAGCTAAAGTATGTTGAGAAACTAAGATGGCCTGTTGGCAAGCCTGTGGGGAATTTTAATTGATGTTTAATGTGGGGAGTCCCAGTTCACTGGTGGTGGTGCCACCCTTGGGCTGGTGGTCCTGGGTGTTATAAGAAAGCCGCTGAGCAAGCCATGAGGAACAAACCAGTAAGCAGCACCCAACGATGGCCTCTGCTTCAGTTCCTACATCCATCCAGGTTTCTGCCTTGACTTCCCTGGCTAGACCATGAAATAAACTCTTTTCTAACCAAATTGCTCTTGGTCATAATGTTTTAACACAGTAATACAAACCCTGATAAAGACAGGTATGTAGTGTCAAATTGAATGAAATCAAAGGTCTTCCAGATGGTATGCACTTAACAATTACTTGGTTTGTGGGGGAAATCTTCCTTACATCTCAACACAGACGTGTGTTCTGTACTTAGTATAAAATAATGGTTTCTTTTTTTTTTTTCACAGCAAGGAATTCTCTAAGGAGAAGTTGACTTTCTGTAACGGTTGGAGTTGCTTAAATAGTTTATTTTCTCACATTTGTCTTTGGGGTCTAAATCGGAAGACAATCGCCTAGGAAGAGAAGATGGAAAGTGAAGAGCAAAGAGAATCTGGAGACGTGAAGACACACTGGAGTTCTGGCAGATGCGCCAGAATCTGTATTAGCTCTCCCAAATCTCCACTTTCAAAATTGCAAGTTCTATGTGACAGAAACTGAACCATTTATCATGGAAGCAGACATTCACCTGGCTCAAGCTGCAGACACTGAGGATGTCTTTCTGAGCAAGATGAGCTGGAACTGGGACCTGCCTGTATCAGGAAATTGAGCCTTACAGACGGCACAAAGTGATTGAGTTGCAACCAAGTGCAATTCAGTGACCCCAAGTAGGGTTTTTGAGTACTCTTTGTTGCTTTATAAGGCATCCTAGCTCTACCCCTCAGATCTTGCAAAAGTGCCATTATGGCCAACACTAACTTGAAATTGAGCAGTCTAAGTCATGTGACTCTCCCTTAGCCAAGCTGATACACTGTGAATCTACCACAAACACTCAAACATTTTGTTAAAGAGACTGATATTATGTGATAGTGATATTAGTGATCTCGTAGCATTGTAATCTGTCTTCCAAGTATAGAAGAGGTCCCATTGATAATACCTAGAATCTTCTCCAGGGATATCATGTATCACATTGGCTCTTCAGACTTGCAGAGTGTTTGAGGCATGGTACACTCTTTTTCAAATAATAGAGGTCTATTGGCTATACAAAGATGCTTATCAGAATTGACTAGCAGATTGATTTCTAATATAGCCAAAATATAGGGATTTATAAAGTTTATCAAGCAGCTGTTCTTACAGATTCTATACTTACAGATTCTAGGGAGGAAAAAAGTAGCCCCATCCGTCCTAGTGCTTCAGCTGTGTCATGAGCATTCTATGGCAGAAACATGCATGAACATGTTTGTATCTTTCCACAAAGTTAGAATTTATTAGTTAACAATGAATTCACATCATTTAGTGGTTTAATAACAATTTCTTAAAAGAGACTCTGCCTACCTTGGTAGTCTGGCCAAGGCAAATTCAAATTCTTTTATTCCAATCTTAATTACTAATATTAACCCATACATAACATAGTAAATATCTATCTGTCTATATATCTATCTATATCTATCTATCTATCTATCTATCTATCTATCCTCTCTCTCATCTATCCTTTCTCTGTCCTCCCCCCCCCCCCGTGTGTGTGTGTGTGTGTGTGTGTGTGTGTGTGTGTGTGTGTGTGTGTGTATCTTTTAGAATGAAAACAAGTTAGGCTACAGCTAAGTTGAAGGAATTTCAGATGTGGACTGAGAATTTGCATTGGTAAGATAGTGATCAAACCAGTGCCAGGTGGGAATCATGGTTTGAGAACAAAGATCTCCCAGTTGAAAGGTGAAAGACTGAAGAGGGCCTGAGAACAGGGCACAGGTCCAGATGAATACAGTTGGCCATCAGGCAGATAGAGTAGGCCACACCAACTGTTGGAGATAGCTGAGCTGAAGCTACAGGGATAGTTGAAATCCTCTGCTCTTTAGTTCTCTCTCTCTCTCTCTCTCTCTCTCTCTCTCTCTCTCTCTCACACACACACACACAACCCTATGAAGGCACACACCCTAGGTATCAGATGATAAGCAAATGTTGGGGCAATGGCATCACAGCATTAGGTGTCCATTACTCTTGGTGGTCTAAATAAAAGAGATACATCCTTCCTTTGGTTTAGCATGTCTGATAAGTTCTTGGGCCTGGTTTCTCTGATATCATTTTCATAAACCCATGTGCCCTGCAGTCTCACTTCACCTTGATAGACTTACAGGGTAGTTCTTTTCTATTCCCAGGAGCAAGTCATTTATCAGTCTTCTCCAGATGGACAGTGCTACAGTTACTGGGCCCACCCACACTCTTGTCATTATTTTTCCTTAAAATGAAGTAAAAACTTCTTGTAAAATGAAGTCTCTTAGGGAAAAGAACAGCCTGAAAAATTATTCTTTTTACACAATGTGGACTAACTTAGAGTAGCTTGATCTCAATTGATGTCCACCTTGTAAATTAGACTGGCCAAGACCAGAGGTGGAGATGTAGCATACATGGTAGTTTGTGGGCCTAGTGTTTAAGGAGCCCTGGGCTTGTTTCCCCAGAACTACATAAACTGGACAAGATGGTACACACTTGTAATGCAGCACTTAAAGACAAGGCAATGACAGAAATATCAGAAGTTCAAGATCTGCTTTGGCCACAGAACAACCTAGAGCCAGAGTGGGATGCAACGGTCCCTATCTCAAAACAGGAGCAAGACATAAACTGACATTAGAGAAATAAGAAGCAAAACTAACCTAACATGACCTAAACTAAACTATACTAAACTAAAAGTTTATTCATTTGAAACAATTACTTATTTTCTGGTATGTGTGTCTGACTGAGTCTATGTGCACCACAGGTTTGCAGGACCTTGTGGAAGTGAGAAGAGTGTGTCCAACTGGCTGGAATTGGGGCTACAGATGTTTGTGAGCTTCTAGCACCTGGACCTGGGTCCTGTGGAAGGGCAGTCAGTGCTCATAACCACCGAGTCATCACTCCAGCTGAAGGAGTTTATCATGGCATCAATGCCTGTGTCACAGTTGCATGCAGGAGTGGTCATAGACACAGGACTTAAAGGATGGGCAGAATTGGACTTTTGGGGTAGGAGAAAGAAATATGGCAAAATGACCAGGAAAAGTATGGAAAACAAAGGACAAAGGTATTTTTAGTTCACCTTGTTAGACAGGTTTAAGTCTGTACAATCTCCATTGCAAAGAGTTGTTTAATGTCTTCCCTTTTCTGACATGGGAGAGAGCTATCTCTGCAGCCCAAGCAGACCTTAAACTTGGGATCCTCCTGTCTCAGCTACCTAAGAGCTCAGATTACAGTCCTGGGCCACTCATCTCCGTGAGGGAAGGCTGCATCTCAAGGATAGTGGCTTCCTTAATGAAAAACAAAAACACCCATGCTTTAGGAAAGGAAAACTTGTGCTTTTTTTGTCCCTGATTTTTCCTTTTCTGCCTTCTTATTCATTCAATGTGAACTGGAGAAACACGAGAATTCCAGAAAAACATAATACGTGGTAGCACAGAAACATTTTGTTCTGTAGACTGCCCAGGGACCAGTAGTTTGCAGTGGAA
The DNA here is from genome assembly GCF_003668045.3 of Cricetulus griseus. Classification (NCBI taxonomy): domain Eukaryota; kingdom Metazoa; phylum Chordata; class Mammalia; order Rodentia; family Cricetidae; genus Cricetulus; species Cricetulus griseus. The sequence continues at coordinate 18,392,205 of NC_048597.1, forward strand.
CATGATCCACCATTGTGTTGCCTAGTTGTATTGAAAGGCAGTACATGTTGCAACATTTTGATTTGCAAACGATTCATCACCATAGCGCCCAAACAATGCCCCATAAGCAATGGCTGCGGTGTTTAGATAAGTGATAATTCTCATTCATGACGCTTAGTTGCTTTCTTTCTAGGGTACTTGGAATAGCTCAGTTGCTTCACAAAGGCCCCGAGAGCACAAGCAAATTTTATTTTCCACTTTGTAATGTCACTTGGGGCACTTACCCTAGGATTCAGGGCTCTTCCCCACTTGTAAAGCCTTCCATTTGGTCATGGGGTCAGATGCACATGCTCACGTTTAACCGGGCAAGAGTCCCCAGATAGACACCTTAGCTACTTTGGAAAAATGTCTACAGTGGAGTCACTGGTCAAATTGTTACTGAAACATAGACAGACTTTTATTTATCCAATTAAATCTCTGGCATCATTTTTTTAAAAAAAATATGGATAATTGCAGGTTGCTAGTATTCTCCCTTTAATTGGTTTTGATTATGCACAATGGTTTTCTGATCTCTCCAGCTGCTTCATTAGAATTAAAGAGAGGAAAAAATGACCCCATGACCCTCCTCTCTCAGCCTAATGAGAGAGACATCCGAAAACCAGAAATGCAAATGTATGTTTCTTGACTCTTTCCCTTTTAACACAAACATAATGCTAACTGGCTCTTTCTACACCAGCTCCTACTGCTTAGACTTCCGCATGGGATGCTGTGTGTGGATCTGGCTGTGGCGGGGAGGAACCTGCATCGTCCGAACGCTGTGTGGATAGATGAGAAATGAGCTGAGCTAACAAGAAATCATTAATGATAATCAGAAAGATCTTGATAGATCAGTGGTTAGACTCTAACAAGTCTCTAAGGCTTCATAAAACGCCCCGACTGCTGCCAGCGTAGGAACGAGATGTCTTGGATGGGAGCCACCGTGTCATATTTCCCTGTGTCTTTTACTGTTACAGATCATCCCTCTCTCCTCCCAGATCATCAGCTCTCAAGAATTAAAAGGCCTCCCTCCACAGACTTGTCTCTTCTGAGGGCGGCAAAACAGAAACCAACTCCAGCCACTAGAGGACTCTCTCCTCTTTGGAAAAAGAAAACAAAAATCTGAAAAGCCACACTCAAGCATGAGATTGGAATGACAAAGGAAACAGTCAAGCTGGATATATAAAATAAACTCGTGTGATTTTTCAAAGGTGTGCCAGTGTCTGTGGAGAGGACTTTGCTCCTGTGGCGATAGATTGCTAAGGTCATGGAAGAGGCCGACGCAAATGTCTGCAGCTTCGCAAATGCACTTTGAACTAACTACTCCAGTGGTCTTCCATGGGAGTTCAAAGGAAGAAGGCTAAAGGCAGACGGGAAGACGGGGCAGGTCTCCAAGGCTGATGGCCACAAGTTCCTAGTGAACTGAACCCTTATATTTGAAGAACTTCCTATTTTGTCATTTCACTCCCTTCGCAGATTAGAACAGAAGGAATGATGCAATTGTGTGTTTAACAGTTCATATAAGTTAAAGATAGTGTGTAGATGAGCATATGTATAGCTACATTCTGTGTTATGCTACGTATCAAGCTTAGTAAGAAAATGAAGATACCCCCAACCCTAAAACGGACACGCCTAAAATGCATTGACCTGTGTATACCTTTTTTGTTTGTTTTGAAACAGGGTCTCCCTGTGTAGCTCTGGCTTCCCTGGAACTTACTATGTAGACCAGGCTGGCCTCAAACTCACAGAGATCTGCCTCCATGTTGCCTTCCAAGTGCTTAGGATTAAAGGCATGCACCAGCATGGTGCTGGACCTGTGTACTTGTTAGTGGGAAGTCTGGTGAAGGAGTAGATCTGGGAAAAGAGGAGAGAGTAGGCCATAAGAAGAGCATGGTGGTTTAGAGGCAGCGACCTGGGGAAGTTTAGCAAACGTGTTCTTTATAAGCCTTTTCTGTGGCCTGGTAGTTTTGAAGATCAGCGTATTTCTTCTGGCTGTAGGAAGGGTGCCTCTTGCAGGGTGATCCTATCACCTGCTTGAGGGGAAAGTCAGACACTCTTTCCCCAGCTTAACATCCTAGCTCAGGGAGAAGGACAGAGGAAGGCCCTGAGTGGGACCTTGCTGCTTTTACCATTTTCTGAAAATAATTTGGCTTAAAATATTTTGAGGATAACATGCCTACACTCCATCTGGAGTAATAATACCTGCTTTATAAATGGTGAGAATTGGGAGCCGGGCCATGGTGGCGCACGCCTTTAATCCCAGCACTCAGAAGGCAGAGGCAGTCAGATCTCTGTGAGTTTGAGACCAGCCTGGTGTACAAGAGCTAGTTCCAGGACAGCCTCCAAAGCCACAGAGAAACCCTGTCTCGGAAAACCAAACCAAATCAAAACAAAACATAAATGGTGAGAATTGAAAGATGGTATATGTGTCTACATACTTATATGCATGTAATATGCATACAGTGTATATGTGTGCATGTATGAATATGTACACTATCATTCCCTTCTCAAACGTTGTAGAGCAGATATTTTTGTTCTCAGTGTATACATGTAGACTCATATTTGAAGAAGTGAAGTCATAGCCTCAATTAAGTAGAAAAACCAGGATTTTAAAGTCAGTCATTTTATTGTACCATCTTTCATGCTTAAATTCTGGTAGAAACAATCAGAATTTTACAAGAAGGCTTTCTTTTGTAAATTCCATTGTGCTAAGAAATGTAACATCACAAAATATATTCATGCCATATAAACTTTTGAAAACCGGACTCAAGGAAGTTCAGAGAAAAATATAACAATTCTATATAGAGAAATTTAAAAGGCAATGTGACTGGAAAAGCTCTCAGAAGAATAAAAAGTGAAAGTTTGGCAAAATGATAAAAAGTAGCTTGGCAAATGTCCTTGGCTGTGGATTTAGAGCTATAGAGATGGAGTGGTAAAAGCTTTTCAAGGCAGAAAGCATCATAAGACATAGTAACAGGAAACACACATTATCATAATCATGCTGGGAATAATAATATGTAAAAGTTAATACTTGGTAACAGATTTAGAAAAGTAAACTGCTGACATCCTGCTAGCATTTGGAGAGCTCTTTAACAGGTCAGGACTTCTGAAGCGTGCTTCTCTGCAGGAATGCCACAACTTTTAGAAAATAGAAGATGAATAAAAGGAAACAAATATACGGAATGCCTGCAACCTACAAAATATGCAGGGAGTGCGAACATCTGCTGGGATACCTCAGAATAGGAAAATGCTAGAGTCTTTTTGTTGTTTTTGTATCAAACCTATATCTGAGTTCTGAGTCATCTGACTAGGAAGATATCCAGTTTCATTGTTGGAATGTTTCCATCTATGCATCCATCCATCTAGTCATCAATCCTCCATCCACCCACTCACCCACCTATCCATCCATCCATCCATCCATCCATCCATCCATCCATCCTTCCATGCACTCATTCATCCATCCACCCACCCACATGCCCATCTATCCATTCATGGAACAAGCTGGATAAAGATTAATTTATATCTTATTCCATGAGGACAGGAAGAATCCCTGGTCCTTACTTTGTGATGACCACTTTGTTTTTTGTTCTTTTTGTTGCTGTGTTGCCCTGATTAGGTTCCACAGGCATCCTTACATGTTGTCTTCTGACAAGGTATCACTAGCTAATCTCAAAATTAGGGTGTTTTCTGGAGCCTATTTGGAGCCCATCAGCTATCCCACCACCTTTTAAGCTCTGCTTTGAGATATACTATAGGCCCCACACCACCCTCGGGGAAGGCACAGCAATTGTTTAGCAAACACTGCAGTTTCTAAAATTTGTAAATGTTATATTATGTGGAACAGAAAACTTAAGGATCAGAAACAATTTAAGTAGCTAATCAACTAACTTGATGGAACTTTCCAAAATCAACATTTATACCTACACCTCATGCTATATTATAGGTATATGGGACATATTTTATATTCCTTAGTACATTTAATAAATTAAAAGTGATAAATATTTAATTATTGAAGCATTTAAATATTCAGTTCTTACCCTCTGGTCATTTACTAATAGTTCATTTTTATAGGCTGACATACATTTAAATTTTTAGTATCTATACTATAATTTTCTAGCTTTAGTGTATGCTACCCCTTTTTGAGGAAATCGAATATCTTGATGGGATTGGTAATTACAAGATTACCTAGTTGGGACTTGGGGTGTTTGATACTGAAATTGCTACTAGTTATCATCTTCTTCATTCCCTCACAGTCAGTCAAAGTCACTTTTACACTTACCTGTGGTGTTCGTCACTCACTTTCAGAGAGAGCATACAGCTGTTGCAATCCAAATCCAATTCTCCCTGTCTCCTCTCTGTGTCTAGCCAATGACATGCAGCATCCCTCTGGACAAGGTCCACTTCTCTCAGAGGTAACCTAAGAGTGCATGACCTCAGTTAGGTACCAGATGTACCAACCAGTGTCCTGGGGATCTATGTAGATAACTATTTGCTACTGAGTCCTTCCCCTTAGAGGCTCAGAATCTCCCTACAACTGAGCAGCCTCAGACAGCGGCCATGAAAATGTTGTATTTGTAATGAGCTTCCATTCCTTCGTGTTTCCTCCTACATTCATTCCATACTCTTCACACACCACGCACCAAGTTTCCATACTCCTTACAACTCCAAGACACGCAGCAAGTTTTATTATAAAACACCAACAGATGCTAACATTTCCATTTCCCACTATGGGTATTTACAAGTAACCATGACAGCAAATATACGCTTTAAATTGACCCCATGAACTTTACACCCTTCCCCAGTGTACTCTTCAGAATAATCCTTAAGTTGACAGCCATGGTTACTATGGAGAAAGAGCAAAGGTAAATTTATTGGTGCCTTTTGCTAGTAATTCCCAAATCCCCCTCATAAGGATTATATCATTCTAGGTTCCTGCCAACAAAGCATAGTGGAGCCTATGTCCTGAGGTCCCTGCAACAGAGCAAATGGCTAAGCTTTTAGGTTTCCGTCACTCTCCTGTGTGTTGTGCTCATGAATTCTCTTATTAAGAATAAAACAATCTGTTTGGGGTTTATTTCTTATATCTCTTGTCCATTTTTCTACAGAGTTGTCAATCTACTTTCATTTTTTCCCCAAAGGACATTAACACTATAATATGTTATAACTTGAAGATACTTAAGTTTTTCTCATTTAACTGGTATTTTGCTTTCCTCTTATATTACAAAGCACTCAGAAATTCTTCCACTGACTATTGTACATTTCACATCAATCTGAAAAAAAGGGAGAATAAATAACAAAAAACAAAGATGGATAAAGAACAATTCATTTGCTTTTGTTTTGATTGTGCTGTTATTTAACAGCTTGGACGTTATTATCTGGCCATGAATTCTATTACACCTTCTACAAATAATTTTCTGTTAAGTGGTTTCAGTAAAACAATAATGTCTGCAAAAATGCATAAATGAGGCGGCAGCTAAGTGATAACACTGGTAAGATGTTCTGTTTTCTAGACTTGTTGTTTTAAATGATTACTAATTTAAAAAGAATACATTTAAATGTTAAAGACACTCTTTAATATGGATGAGCTACACTTCGTACTAAACAAATAAAAACACTACACTTTGTGGCTCACACCATTTCTGACTCTTTTGTTCAAATACTAATATAGACTATGAGTGGCAGGGCAGTCACGGCCGAGGGGAAACCTCTTCTCCATGCTGTCTTGGTATACTTGGAACTGGCTGCTTAAATAAACAGTGTGAGCCCTATACATGCCCAGAGTAAGTTCAAATGTGTTTCAAACCTTTCCAAGTTATTTACAAAATGAAACAAAGTGCTGAGTCGATGAGTGTTAAAGTCCAGCTGTACAAATGGCCATTCCCCGGATGAACTTACTTGTAAAAATATAGTATTTGCAAAGAGATGAGTAATAAAAACGGGCAAATATAAAGCTTACTAGATATTACTAAATTTTACAATAGCTAGAGAAACTATCTAGATTTAAGATCATCAAAAGACTTGGGGGAACAGAAGGAATTTTACCACTCATGTCTAGAATTGCCAGCACATGGTCATAATGAAAAGCAAATATTCTAAAGTTTTCTATAGGTGACATGCATCATTTTATTGCTTGCATAAGAGGAAGACCTCACCCACCATTTAGCCTACTCTTAAGTGGCAGTGAAATTGGAGAATAATTCACATGAGGTAGTTCAAAGTGCACCACATACAGCCCCTTTCCCCTGGAGAGCTAGCTTACGCTGTAGGACAGGCTTGGGCTGGCCTTGAATCTTCTGCTCTCATTAGTAAGGTGACTTTAATCCTCTTCTTGACTAGCTTTCAACCTTGGCCTGCCAAGACTTGGACAAAATATTAACCCAGTTTCTAACAGCTCAAGGCCATAGGCAAGGATAAAGCTAACCGTGTAGGTTTAGTGCTCGACCAAGAAAAAGTCAGTATTGCAAAAAGTATTAGTGTTTCACCCACAATAGAGTTCCTGCCCCACCAAGCCTTGGTGAGAACACAGCTGAGCCCCGACTAACCCCCTTTCCACTTTTAATTCTTTGCTTCCTTGATTCTGTGATCCCTGCTCTCCTTTCCTGACCCCTTCATTCACCCTTTAAAAAGCTCTGTCACCTCTAGACAAGTCAAAGGTGACTGAGTTCATGTTGGATTCTTTCCCCCTTGTAATAGTTTTGTGACTGATTAAAATGTGTCCCTAATCTTTAACTCATGGATTTGTTTACCTTAGACATTATTTGTGAATCAAACTAAAATAATTTTTTTAAGGCAGTCATATGAAGAAAAGCACACTGCAAAGGGCACAGGAAATTCTACTGCGCGTGAGCGTTCTGTGAGTGACTGACTCTAGTGCATATGACTAGAAATAGAAGGTGGGCCAGACAGGAAACAGGTGGAAATTCAAACAACTTGCCTATTGAGAGGGGCTGACAATACAGACAGATATTTTAAGTCGAGGATTTGGAGTTGATAGAGCAACTGTCTATGCTCAGATGGACAGGGTTAGCCATAGACATCATCAAGTTTGTGGTCATCCTTAAAATACCAAGGTTAAGTCATTGGAAGACTTTGAAATGTGTCATGAAAGCAAGCAAAATCTTTCAGGTTTTTTTTTCCCCCCAACTGACCACGTGGGCTGGGGTCACAGGAAGTAGACATTCAAATTATTTCAAAGGACAAACCACACAGAACATTTACAGGTGATTTTACTAAGTTGTAATGCCAGTATATCAACAGATGTGATGTACTAGAAAATCGTATATACACAAAGCAACGCAGATTTTCTGATTATTAAATGCTGACATGACATTTGCTAATAAATCATTCATTGATTCTGTAAAATATTTATCGCCGCATACTGAATGCCTGCCTTTAGGTGATGCTGTGGTCCCCATGCTCAGGATGGCAACAGATTCAGGGTTGCTTCATGAGCATGAGATGTGGGTTTGTCTTTGATTTATCTGCTCCTGGGTATCTGCCCCATTTCTCTCCAGCTTTGATCTCAGGAGATGTGAGTTTTGGGACTATGTTTGTCCGGCTCTGTAGGAGTTTGCCAGCTTGTCTGAAGAGAGGTACGAAAGAGAGAATACAAAGTGGGAGAGCTGAAGAAACCAACGAGTTTAGTCTGTTACCATGTCTCCTCTGCTTCAGACAGCATCTTTGGAAATTGGTGCCTTTTCCCATAGCTCCAGATTATACTTTATCTCTGATTTCTGTTCTGTCCACTTTTAAGACCTGAGTGTAAGCATCTTTTCCCGGTTTGCAATTTACTGAGAAGCTGATGTCTTGAAGTCAGAGGCAATGGAACATTTACACCATGGGAATTGGCAAGCAGGTTTTGTTTGCTCCTAGATAACAGGAGCCAGCAGATTGCTGGGTCTAGTGATGACACATATTTTGTTTGCGTCAAACTGTGGGAGTGAGAGTTAGTGTCTCTTCTTGTTATTATTCTTGTAACTCAGTTGCCTCAACTTGCAAATTAGTTCTTCCTCTGTGGAGTTACTTATTTGTGGGAAATCCTCTCACAATCAAAACAAGTCACAGGGCACTTCATCTGGTGTTGGTCTCTTTTTGTTGTCACAATAAAATAACTGATGTTGAGTGATCTGAAAGGAGAAAAGACAAAGGGTTTATTTGGCTAATAGTTCTAGAAGTCTGACAGCATAGTTCTGGCTTGTGAGAGCCTTCTAGCTACATCATGAGGGATGGGATCACCCCATGATGGGAGGAAGTGTGGGTAGAAGGAATCACAAGATGAGATAGGCAGCCAGAATGATCTCAATCTAGGATTGCTCTATGCACACTGACAGGCTCTAAGGGAACTAACTGAAGTCCTATGAGAAATAACATCAATCTTTTTTGAGCATAGCATCCCCAAGGACTTAGTAACCTATCACTGGGCTTCACTTCTTAAGGGACCTATCACAATCGTCACTGTTACACTGTTAGCATATACACAGCATCTGGACTTGGGCAGAAAAGTTCTTTAGAGGAAATAAAGTGTAATTTTAAAAAGTGGATATAACTTGATGATAGAATGAAAGGCAAAGAAAAGGCATAGATTTTTGTCTTGGGAGCGTAAAAAGAGAATGTGCTCTTTGTTGAGAGAGGAAGCAGAAGCAGAAAAGACTGTGTGGAGGTAGAGATGCTGAACTGTCCAGAGATAAGTGTTCAGTAGAGTTCAATAGAAGTGGATTATAGAAGACTTCCTCTTGAAACCTTCCACTCTTGCTGCCTCTTGGTCAGTTGACTCTCCTTTCTACCTCCAAGATTATAGCTGAGGTTTTGCTTATATGTGATTCAGTTCTTTCTTTCTTTCTTTCTTTCTTTCTTTCTTTCTTTCTTTCTTTCTTTCTTTCTTTCTTTCTTCTTCTTCTTCTTCTTCTTCTTCTTCTTCTTCTTCTTCTTCTTCTTCTTCTTCTTCTTCTTCTTCTTCTTCTTCAAGACAGGGTTTCTCTGTGTAGCTTTGGAGCCTATCCTGGCACTCGCTCTGGAGACCAGGCTGGCCTCGAACTCACAGAGATCCGCCTGCCTCTGCCTCCCGAGTGCTGGGATTAAAGGCTTGCGCCACCAACGTCCGGTGATTCAGTTCTTTCTTATCTTGAAAATCTTTTCTAAAAGTTAACCCTTCAGCTAGTTTCAGTGAGCTTGGTCTCCACTCTGCCATGAGTGTCATTGCTCCTCAATACACTGAAGCCTGGCTTTCACCCCCATTCTTCTGAAATGATCTTTGTGAACAACAGTGGCCAGCTTCTAACTAGAGCCAGCACATTTTCACTGTGACCCAGTCAGACATGATATGTTCTTGGTGGCCAGGACATAGCAGATATCTATCTAGAGCATGAGAACTATTATTATGGTTAGGCGGGGTTAATTTTTTTTTCAAAGGTATGTCTAAACTTACTTTTTCTCAAGAAGTTTTTTCAACAATCTACCAATTTGTAAGGTCACTGCATTTCCTTTCACTAAAATTATACATTGTTAGCTGGATGGTGGAAGTACACACCTGTTATCCCAGCACTTGGCAGGCAGAGGAAGGCAAGAATCTCTGTGAGTTCGAGGCCAGCCTGATCTACAGAGTGAGTTCCAGGACACACAGAGAAACGCTGTCTTGAAAAATAATATGCATTATATACAATTTATTTATTTATGTATGTGCATGAATGTATGTGTGTGTGTTTGTGTGTGTGTGTGTGTGTGTGTGTGTGTGTGTATCTTTGTGGGATCTGAGTCAGTTCTTACTTTCTACTATGTGAGTCATTGTGTTCAAACCCAAGTCTCTGAGCTTGGTGGCAAGTACATTTACACACTGAGCCATCTCTCTTGGTCCAAAGACATTGCTTTTCTTAATGAATTTTTGTATATAAAACAACCGGAAGAAAGGAACCTATAAACTGTATAAAAATTGTTTGACTAAACTTTTCACCTTTTGAGTAGCTGTTGGTTTCATCACAAAGATAACTTCAAGCACACACGTTGCCTTAGGAGGAATGAGAGGTTAAAGCATTTTCCTCACAATTTTGTTTTCTTGTCGTTCCCACAGATACCTGGTACTCTTTAGCAAGGAACAGAAGTGAAGAATAGGGGTCATCTACTAAGTGGCATGTTTGATTTACAGTCTAGTAGTTGCAAAGAATTAGTGGTGTATTCATATTTCAATAGCACACAGCATAAAAGGCATGGTGATCACGACGAGGACACTCTTAAATCATGTTCTTGCATCTGTGTAAAAGGGAATACACTTTAATGGAACAGCGTGACCCACTCTTTGAGCCACTTTCAAAGGAAGGAACAAAGTCTGCAAATGAGATGTGATACTTTATTTTTCATTCCCCCTACTTCTTTTTGTAAAAGAGCAGTTTTCTGCTCTGTAGACGCTTTGAATTTTGAAAGGCAAGCTTTATCATGTGGACAGTTGTAATCATACATGCTCAGCTTTAATCCTGTGTCAGAACCAATACACTTCACTCTCTCAAGCAGAAACAGCCAGGCGGTCTTAAGACCATTGGTACACTAGTTTCCCAGGAATGTAACACCTACAGTTAGACTGCAGGAACGTTTTTAGAGTTCATTTTCAGGTGCACCCAACAGTGCTTTTAATTAGAATATTACAGCTACTAGGATTAATCCCATTTTCATCTCAAATTAAACCTTAAAGCCTACAGGAGGATTGCAGGCACAATTTCATATTAATGTTGAGGAGATAAATGGTGCATTATTTTAGCAGACAACAAATGGAAGAACTATTTATGTTTAATCTCTCCTTCCTTCCATGGGGATTCTCTAAAGACAATAAACTATGGTATACGGTGGAACACGTTGGATACTTGCAAGGGTTGAGTCCAAAGATCCAGAAGGAGAAATAATTTTACTTTATGCAAGGTGATCTGCTTTTGTATGTCCCCCTCTACTCTTCTAATTGACCCTGTGTTCTTCTAAATAAAATTTAACATAATTTCACTCAGTTAGGTTACCCTTAACTACAGGATGAAAATCAGTAAATGACCAGATATGTAAGCATACAAAAGAAACCAAAAAAAAGAGAGAGATATGAATTCCTACTAGTCAAACACAGATTGTTTCTATGATCTCGTCAGAACTTTCTAAAATACTCATGTTTTGTTGCTCAATTTTGAGCTAATTTGATGACTGCTTTTTTTTTCCTAAGAACACAAGGGACGAATGATGTTTTCTAGCACATCATTATTTCTGTAGGTCAGGAACATATTTTTTTAAAGTAAAACGTTTGTGGTTTAGAACAGAGAACCTCCTCAAACCATGTACCCCATCAGTTTGTCAGGACACATGTAGGGCCTGAGAAATAGCTCAACCATTTGGACAAGGAATCTTGGGTACTCGTGCCAAGCACCCCACAAAAAAGTATGAAATCTGAACTCTTCATTTTCCTGTGTGTACAGTTTTTCACAGTAGCAAAGACACCTTCCATCACTCTTTGCTGAATCTAGATTTCTGGGCAGTAGCTGGTGAGTGAATGCCTTATTATCCCCATCTCATCTTCATATCCCCTTTCCTTCTTATTTCCTTCCCCAGTTCTGCTACCCAGGGGACATTTCATTTTGTGCCAGTTATGTAAATCACCCTTTGCATCAGAGTCTGACCGAGTGAGGGTTATAATAACTGTCCTTTAGGACTGATGTATCTCTTCTAGGAGTTAATGCATATATAGGATTCAGGAAATCATCTATTTTGAACAAGACTTTTAAAATGTCATTATTTTCATGAGTTATTTACATCCTTCCTCTTTGTTTTTATTTCATGAAAAGTCAACCAATCTATGCTCATAGCAACATTAAATATATATAGAAATGTGTGAATAAGGTGTCAAAATTCCTTTTCCTTGCTTCTCATAACATACTCTTTCACAGAGATCATTATTTCACATATACACTTTCAATTGTTTGTATAAACATTTATGTACATTTGAATATCAAATACATATACATTTCTAAATAAATATGGACACATACTATATTACCATGCACACACACACACACACACACACACACGTATATATTTCACATATAAGGCACACACATATATACAACAAATGCAAAAATAGCTAATACAAATACTACCATCTTTTCTACACTCTTTCTAAATGTAATCTGCATATATGCATGTATTTTCTGACAGAGGTAAAAAGTAGGAGCTTCTGTATGCTAAGCATGTGCTTTCCAATAACCTATTTTCTAAACTCAAAGCTTGTGTATCCATCTATGTTATAAAATGTAGTTCTTCTATGTATTTCTTTTTCCTTTTCTTTGCAAGGGGTCTAACCCAGAGCCTTGCTAAGCATCCTACCAGCCACTCAACCCTTCTGGAAGATACTGTAAAGTACCTAAGAAATAATCAAATGTATTCTTCCTTATAATTTGCCATTCCATGCATCAAGAATTTGTTAACTAATAGATGGATTGTTTTCTCAAAAAAAGAGTTTGTTTGAGTGAAACAAATAGATACCAGAAGGAATATGCAGCTTGATATTAAAAGGCTGTTGAGGAATGGCAATGTCTATGGACTGACATGAAGCACGACAAAATCCAGAGAGGGCTCTGTTCAGGATGTTATAGGAAGACATTTTCTGTGTACACAGTACAAAGTGGGACCCTGAAGAGAAAGAGTCAATCATAAGGCTGTCTAAAGAAAGACCCACAAAAGTCCAGGGCTAAGTAAGTGTAAATGTCCATGATATTTGAAGAGCTTATAACACACACACACACACACACACACACACACACACACACACACACACACACACACACCAAACGAGTTGGGGGCTGGATTGCACCAGTTAATTTTTATGATAAAGATGTTGATGTTGATTTTTAACTTTCTTAGTTCATATTGACAATGTTTATTTAATCCTTCTGACCTAGTGATAGAAATGTTTCAATCCTTTCTCCTGTGAATGTTGCACTGGACATTGTCATAACTTTTCTGTGCATATGAGAATATTTCTGCAACTTTGACTTCAGATAGGAAGACCAAAAGGTGAGCATGATGTAAGTGTTGACACATGCTATAAAACTGCCTTCCTAACTTTGTATTCCCACCTGTGATATATGTGAGCGACAACTTCCCCTTAATCTTTTCAGTATTAGACATTGTCACTCATTTTATTTTGAACAATCCAATGGATAAAACATCATCTCCCCCTTTCCTGGTCAATATTCATTAATAATAAATTGATAGGACACTTCCAAATATGTATATAATGGATTTTAAGCATTCTCTACCCATCTCTTCCCACACTCCTGCTTCTCACTTTTTTTCCTCCAATTAATCCCTTTTGTTCACAGATAGTATGTATTTCAGGTCATCTATACATATATGGAATGTAGGATCCATACATAAGAGAAAAGATAAAATGCTTTTCTTTAGTCTGGCTTAATTGGCTTAACATGAGGCTCTTCAGTTTCATCCATGTGTGTGTATGTGTTAATAAAGTGTGTATGTGTGGGTGGTAGTGTGTGTGTGTGTCTATATGTGTATATGTCTATATCTCTGTTTGGTACATGAGTGTACATATGTGTATGGGCACACACACTTATGCATGTATTGATTTGGTCAGTTTTCAGCGTCAGGTGTCCTATACTGATCTCTGTTTTATTTTTTGAGACATGATCTTTCACTGAGCCTAAACCAAAACCTGATTTGTGTGAACTGCCTGGCTACAGAGACTGAGACCTGCCTGTCTCTGCCCCCAAGTGCTATAGTTATAAGCACAAATCACTGAGCTTGGTTTTTATTGGTACTGGAGATCAAAACTCGGGTCTCACCACTGAGCAATCTCCCTAGCCCCAGCTGTGTCCATATTCTTCCAAGTGACAGGATTTTGTTCTTCATAGCTAAATAAAATCCCCCTGTGTTCCATCTTAGTACAACCAGAATGTAGTCATTAAGAAAACAGATAATGACTGCTGTAGAGGACGTAGAGTATAAGAAGAACCGTTTATACATTGTTGGTAGGGTTATACAATGGCATGTCAACTAGTTCAGCCACTGTTACAGTATAGATTCCTCATAGCCCATCTTAAAGTTTGCATTTTCACTAATAAAGCTGGTGATGATTTAATAGGTTTATCAATCATTGCTTTTTTTCTGTTGTGAATAGCCTATTGATTACAGTTTCATTGCAGAGTATTCTATGGTCAGCCTTTTGAATGACTGCCTCTGGAGCAAGTGTCTACCCTTAATATATGCAGTTACATGTACAGAATTAAAGTGATGCCCTATAGAACATAACTTTGCAAGAATGTTTCCACAGCCAACCTTATAAGAAGTGCATGAAAACATGGAGGCTCTATGGGCAGAGAATTGCCCTATCACCCAGCATGATTGAACGGTGAATACAATTGGGAGCACAACATGCTACTTTTGTTTTAGCACAAATTAAAAGCAAAACTCAGTTTTTAATGCTTAGAGGGAAAGAAAATTACATATAATGGTGTTATATCCTAAAAGATATTTGTCATGTTTATCAAGATAGTCAATAAGTAGAAGAACTTAGTATAATTCAGTACAAGATAGAAATATCCCAAGGATAAGACAAATCAAATGATTAAATGCCTCAGAAAAAAACCAAATAGGCGTCAGTTGGTGAATCTTAAGTGTTGGGATATATTCAATCACTCTGTAAACCTCAAGTTTGCATTTGTATTAATTAAGTGAAATTAACCTTGGGTCTTGAGGCTGAGTTAGCAACTAGTTGATAGACAGTTATCACAGAGCATCAGTGGGCTTCTGGTAAGACAATGAAATGCACCAGAAGGGATATTTGGAGAGAGATTTGTTTGGTGGAATGGAAGGATAGGCATTTTGGAAGATACTGGAAAGAAAGAATGTTAACTAGTTGCTACTCAACTTCTCAGAGATAGCAGGTTTTCACCCCAGCATTTGAATCTCAAGTCTTATTTATAAAGAGAATGACAGAGATACAGTCAAAACTACCTTTAGTGGCAATGGCAGAGCCACTGCCTGCCAGAACAGAATTCCCACCAGACTGCAGCCACTATCAGAGAATCAGGACGGTAACTGTGGAGTCACACTTGTTCTGTCCTGCCTTAACTTGATGTCCTATGCTGTGTGCAAGCCTATGGGAGGCCTGCCCCTTTCTGAATGGAGATGGAGGAGGAATGGATAAGGAGAGGGTAGATGGGAAAAGTTAGGGGATGGGAGGAGAGCAGGGAGGGGAGATGGGTTGGTATGTAAAATAATAAAAAATGTTATTTAAATAAACGCACACATATAAAGAAATATCAGTAAATTAAGGCACAGCTACTATGCCAAAGTTAAAATAACATTTAAGATTTGCTGAGCTTCCCTGTGCTTGTGTGATTTTTCAATAACTACAGAATATTTTAAAGGTACCACTTGGTTTTGTAAAAATAATTTTATATTAACCTGCTATATAAGGGCACATTTAGACAGAAATTAAAATCTACTTGATCCCCACTTAGAAACTTCACCTGTTATTTTTTAATCTAATGACTCAAAAATTCTGAGATCTCATCAGAAGACGACTCTGTGTGTGTTCATGTGAGTAGCTTTATATAAATAAGGACTTTTTTGAGCACAGGGACCTCATAGGTGATTGTTTTCTTGGCCTAAGTTTACACTCAATGTATGTTCGTGTGTCTG